>NW_017673656.1:0-49417 GCF_001879085.1 Nicotiana attenuata
GGGGAGTATAGTAAAGCGATGTGGGAGGGGTCTTTACTTTCTTGCATCAAAAGGGTAGAAATTATGATCTTAGGACTTTATTATTTAACCATCTAGAGATCCTGCCTATAGGACCGTTTTAATCACATAGAAAGCATGTCTATAGGACTTAACACTCACTTTCTACAATTATGCATATAGAAATCCTGCCTATAGGAGTTAATTTTCTGCAAATTTATAGGTGTCATGCCTATAAGATGTGCATACGCATACATTAGGCAAACTTTAGGTTTAATAAACAAGCATCCGTCCACAAGTTTATTAACAAGTTCGGTAATCAATAACTTGTAGATATCATGTCCATAGGAGCTTCTTTTGAACCAAACTCGCTTAGCCTGTCTAACAGCAGTAGCAATTGATTAGCCGTTTCTTATACGCCTAAGTCAGTACATGTTTTCCAAAACGTAGTCTCTAATAAAACTTGTTTCAAATCAGTGTATATTTTTCCCTAAAATCTATTTCTTTAACTGGCATATCTTTTCTGAAACTCTTTCTTTCTAATATTCTGCCTAAACGTGTTTTCCAACTCAATTCTTGTCTTTTGAACTCGTCGTTTTAAATCAGTTCCGCAACTCACTCTTTTCTTTAGATAACTCTGTCCCTTCTGGAATTTTCAAAACTTTTTTTTTTGTGTTTAACTACAATTAGGCAGTTTGTTTTCCCTTTTGAACTAGTTTCTAAACGTCTGCAGCATACCCTTTTTCTTCAAGACTCTTCTGCATGATCATCTTCTAAAATCAGTACTTTCTTAAATGAACTCGCGACTAATTCAGTGCCTTAATCTCTGACAACTGTATCCGAGTTGCCTAATGCAGACTTTCTGTCCAAATATATGTGTTGAACCTGTCCGCTCAGTGCTTAATTTTAATCTAAGACCAAATCAGTATTTGTCAAGGCATGCTAAACTATATGATTATTTTATTTCTGGGGTTTATTTGAGCCTTATTTGCTTGTTTATTCTTCCCTTTATTTGATACTTGTTTTGAATGTCGAGCTAGAATTTTATCCTTTAAACTCCACAAAGGCCTCCATCCCTTTCTTTCCTTTTAGGATTAGAAGTCCTAATACCCCGGAACTGATAGGATTGGGACGGGTAGTAGCATGCGATAAGTAAACGATACCGTTCCGCGCTTTAATACCTTAACGGGGTGGGAAGGGTAGACATGGAGATGATGATTACACGATAACACTATGTGTTCAATTGGGTACCAGTGTTGTGCGAATGATCCATGTAATGCATAAACCTAGGAATCCCCTCTCCTTTTATTAGTTTAACAATTTTTTTTAGAACTTTAAAAGCTGCTGCACTTTCAACTTTTCTGTTTCTCACACGATTTTTGGTTTGCTTGCACTAACTGCTTGACTTCTTCCCTCTACTTGCACATTTTTTTTTACAACTAAACTGCTCCCTTTCTGAATTTCAGCACTTCTTTTAACCTTTTTGTGCTTCCTGTTATACTTGTTAGTTTATTCGCATTTGCACTTAAAGTCACAATTGTAGCATGGCCGGGAACCGGACTAGTGGATCTTGAGGGGTGCCTAACAGCTTCCCCTCGAGATAATTTCAAGCCCTTATCCAAAACTCTGGTCTGCATCTTTAATTCTTCTAAAAGTGTCCTAATGCACTATAATCATTAGGTGGCGACTCTCCAAACTCCAAAACCCAATTCCCAAACGGGATAAGAGTTGTCTTCTCGAATGTCGTGAACCCGATTCCGCGAGGAAAAAGGGGGGCGTCGACAGCTTGGCGACTCTGCTGGGGATTCTTTAGGCTTTTACCATTGCATGCTATATGTGACTTTATTGCTTTCTTTTACTGCTTTTGTTTAATGCCTTTATCTGAAACTGACTTGTTTCTTTTGTTTCTTTTTCTTTAATTACTTTCGCTTACCGCTTTCCCGTCAATGTTGTTGTAATTTTGAGCAATCATTGTAAACTTTATTGTATGAACGTGAAAATACATGTCAATTTGTTTCATTCTTGTAAACTGCATCTTCAACATCATATTCCACTCGTGCCAAACAAATACTATAGCAACGCTTATAATGAGTAGTTGCGCGCTTCCAATACTATCACCCCCTAAATTTGGCAAAGGCATATTTGTGGTAAAACCAGTCGATCAGCGGTGCAGTCGACGGTTCCGTGCCTTTCCCTCTTGAGTTGTCCGCTCAAGGGTACCTATCTAATACCCCAATAGAAACCTTATTCCATTTAAATTGTGCATTCATCATGGTCAAACCTAGCCGAGTCGGTTATGTTGTCCACATAATGACTCATTAAGATAGCCTTGTCCAAAGTCCACCGGGTTTCCTTGAAACCCAAACGGACGCCTCCATGTTCTGTGCATTTATTTGGAGAACTTAAGTGCTTGCTATGCTAATTAATAATTTAAATAGTCGAGTATGGTGGGGGTAAGGGCCTAACACTCGGTTTTGCAGAAAATGAGGCACGAGATCCCCAGATTTGGCATGGTAACCAACATTCATCCAAGGCTGTTGAACTGGTGGAACGACCTCCATTCTAGTGATCAAACACTCGTCCGCAAGTACTTAGGGAATCTGCCTTCTCTCCTAGAGATTCAGCCTAACAACAGAATCATAGAGGCTGCAACATTATTCTGGGATGGTGACAAGTCTGTGTTCCGCTTTGGTGATCTTGAAATAACTCCTTTACTTGAAAAGATAGGGGGTTTAGCTGGAATTCCTTGGGAGACTCCGGGTTTGCTTATTCCAGAAAATCGCAAAGGAAAGGGTTTCCTTAAGATGATGGGACTGAAGAAAAACCCAGACTTAACATGTTTGAAAGACTCCTACATCCCATTTGACTATCTATATGAGAGGTACGACCATAGCAAGTCATACCGCACCTATTCAGATGAATTTGCTATCACCTCATTGGGGCATGTCCATAGAAGGGTCTTTGTCTTCATGTTTTGCTTTTTGGGGATGATCGTGTTCCCTATGAAGAAGGCTAGGATCCACACCTGACTAGCCATGGTAACCAAAACTTTGATGGAAGGGATTGGTGGGCGAACTTTCAGCATACTGCCCATGATCGTCGCTGAGATATATCGCGCCTTGAACAAATGTCAACAACAAGGCAGTCACTTTGAGGGTTGCAACCTATTACTTCAGCTTTGGCTCATGGAACACCTCCAGAAAGGGAAATACCGACAAGAGATCCTACGCAGAGATTGGGATGATCATATCGCCTTTCATCAGCCAAGGCGTATGAATTATATGCCTAAAATGTTCACTCAGCCAGAGGACGCCAAAGGATGGGTAGAATTGTTCGAAAATCTGAAAGAAGACCAGGTGCAATGGATGTTTGAGTGGTTCCCCACGGATGAATTCATTGTTCGATCCCGAGATACGTCGTTTCTCATACTGATTGGTTTGAGAGGGACTTATCCTTACATTCCTCTCCGATCCATGAGGCAAGCTGGAAGAAAACAAATCATACCAAGGGTCGATAAAACGAGTCACCTCAGGGCCGATTTCCAGGACGACGATAGCCCTCACAGGTGCCAAGCTCAGCATTTGTGGCATTGCAAAATCGTTTTAGGGAAAGAATCCATTGAGCCAGACAGGTACCACGCCGGTTGTGTGCCGCATTATTCGGGTTGGTTAGAAGACAATGTCATGGGTCAGCCGGGATTCGTTCGAGGTCACCAAATTATTGACGAGCACGCTGAAGCACGGGTTAAGTATAATCAACTGCGCAAGAGAATTCGAGAGTGTGAAAGTGAGCATCGGGAAATACAAGAAGCCCATCAGAAATTGATCGAGGAGTGGAAAGAAATGGCTGTCAGCGCCAACAACCGGCTAGGGTATTTGGAGCGGGGTCTAGTAGAGCTGGAAGGAAAGTTCATCAAGAGGATCGAAGACTGCCAAAACGCTAAAGGAAATGCAGGTGGACATCTGGCCCGAGCCTACTTACTGCTAGGACTACGCGAGTTGGTGGAGCTGTTTGAGGGAGACAAGGATGCCAAATCTGGGGATGGTCCTTCTGGGACCAAGTAGTTAGGAGTCCTTTATTTTGCCTTAATGATGTAATAAGGCCAATGGCCACTAGTGACATTTACTTTCTGTTATTTAGAGTCGTTTTGGATTCGTCTTATTTTTATCAATAAAATGAGGCATTTAGCATTATAAGTTCTCCAAAACTATTTGTCGCTAGGCCTACCTCGGGCACAACGAGGCACCAAAATTAGGACGCGATTTATATTCCCGCACAATGTGTTTAAATACTGCAGTATTTTTTCCTCATAACCCGCACTAACTTGTTACCTTTTTGTTTTTCTTTTATTTTTATTCCCCTCGCCAAAGGTTAGTTCGTGCATTCTGGCACCATCAGCATACTCCACAAGATCCAAAGGCCCTCCACCTCCTCCTCCTCCGAGTCCTGTCCGGAACAAGAACAAAGGTAAAATGGGAGATACAGCGGCAGAAAGGAGATTGAGATTCCTCAGGGTACCCCGGTTGCTAAGGAAACTTCTACACAATTGGAGCAAAAGCTGTTGAAATTTCGAGAAGAACTGGATCAGGTTCGGAATTTGGCGAACCTATCATTTTCCCTCACCGCTCCTGATGTCAACACCCAGAATCCGGCACCTCCACAAAATACCCCACAACCAGAGATACAACCCACTCATACCCAGCACTGAAACCCATGCCACACTCTAAATAACACTCCACTACTCATTCCCGAGCCACTAAACACCACCAATGACCATCTCCACAACACTCCTATTTATGTGGATACTGTACCCCACTACACTCAACCAATCTCAAATGCACCTGAGTCTGATGACAAAGACTCCCTTATCAGGAACTTAGCAGCAGAACTCAAGAAATTGACCAGCCGAGTTCAGGGCGTGGAAGGTAACAAAGGTATCGAGGGGTTAAATTATGAAGACTGATGCATTCAATCAGATGTCGAACATCCGGAAGGGTACAAACCTCCCAAATTTGAAATGTTTGATGGAACAAGAGATCCCAGAGTCCACCTGAGAACCTATTGCGATAAGCTGGTCGGAGTCGGAAAGGATGAGAAGATCCGTATGAAGCTCTTCATGAGAAGTCTGAAGGGGGATGCTTTATCCTGGTACATCAGCCAGGACCCCAAGAAATGGACAAGCTGGGTAGGCATGGCCTCGGATTTCATGGATAGATTCCGATTCAATACAGAGAATGCACCGGATGTATTCTACATCCAGAATTTGAAGAAGAAATCTACCGAAACATTCCGCGAGTATGCTACTCGTTTGAGGTCAAAAGCTGTAAAGGTCAGGCCGGCCCTAGAAGAAGAACAGATGAACAGGTTCTTCATCCGGGCTCAAAATCTCCAATATTATGAGAGGTTGATGCTAATCGAGGGTCAGAAGTTCTCCGATATCATCAAACTGGGAGAAAGAATCGAAGAAGGCATTAAGAATGGTATGGTTACTAATCTTGAAGCATTACAGGCCACTAATAAGGCTTTACAGTCCGGTGGCACGTCCAAGAAGAAAGATGTGAGTGCCGTAATGGTCGCACAGGGAGCCAAATCACCACTAAAATACACACCTACCCATCACCTCCACTTACATATCAGCCTATCCCGAATTACCAAGCACCCGCACCCTCCTATCCAAATCCACCTCCCGTCTACCAATCATCTCCACCTCTCACATATCAACCCACCTCACCCAGATACTCTCAACCAGCACCTGTTTACCAAGCTTATAATGCTCAACCCTCTCATTACCAATCACCTCCCACCCGCCAAAATTTCCCCAGATCGAGGCCAAATTTTGACCGCAGACCTCCCAGACAATACACAACCATCGCTGAACCAATTGATCAGCTGTACAAGAGACTTAAAACTGCTGGTTACGTCACCCCTATCCCAGCCATAACTCCAAAGAATCCTTCCTAGTGGGTCAACCCTAATAAGACCTGTGCGTACCATTCCGGCATGAAGGGACACACCCTCGACGAGTGCCGCTCATTGAAGGACAAGATTCAAACCCTGATCAACAATGAGATCATCATAGCAAAGGAGCCTACTCCTAATGTTCGCAACAACCCTCTGCCTGACCACAATGGCGGGAACATTCACATGATCGAGATCGAAGATGATTGGGACCCCAAAGGGTCGATAGGTTTGATTGCTGAAGGTGATGAACCAAAGAAACCAGCAGTTACACTTAGCCCAATTGTTGTGCAGAATCAGCCCTCCAGGGACGATGAAGTAAACATGTCTATACCTCTCGAATTTGAAGCGCCTCCTTCTACAAAGGCGCCCGGGCAAATTGAGGTTGAATTTGGAGTTCCGAAAGCACCTGCACCCTTTGAAGTTGCCGTGTTACCACCAAGGGTACCTATTCCTGTGACAATGTCGGACATAACACCGTTCCACTCAAATGCCGTACCATGGGATTACACTGCCGAAGCTAGGAGGAAAGGAAAGACCAAGACAGGAGAAACGATTGCCGCACAAGGAATGACTAGAACAGGAAGGGTTTACACCCAGAGCACCTAGCCGAGTCCATTAAGCAAGCCCTGGGACGGCCTATTGAAACAGCGCCCGACGATCTTTAGAGGAAAATACAGGCTAAGGAGTGCTCGGTCGCTGAGCAATTGAACAAAACACCGGCACAGATCTCTATCCTGGCTCTTCCACAGAGATCTGACGCTCATCAAAATGCCCTGATGAAAATACTGAGTGAAGCTTATGTGCCCAGCAACATAACTGGGGGTGAAATGGAAAATATGGTAGGGCAAGTGCTGGAGAGCCATAAAATCACCTTCCACGAAGATGAGCTGCCGACGGAAGGATTGAGCCACAACAAGGCACTGCACATCACCGTGCAATGCGAGGATTATTTCATCACTAGGGTCCTGATCGACAGAGGATCCAGCCTCAACATCTATCCGCTGATAACTCTCAGAACTTTGGGAAAAAGCCTGCACGAGATCAAAGACGGGGCTATCATTGTCAAAGCCTTCGATGGGTCCCAGAGATCTACTATTGGAGAAATTAGCCTATGCTTGCAAATGGGACCAACATGGTTCGACATCGACTTCCATGTGATAGACGTCCCGGCATCCTACAACTTGCTGTTGGGACGCCCCTAGATCCACGCTGCTGGAGCCGTAGCATCGACCCTGCATCAGGCGATAAAGTTTGAATGGAATCACTAAGGAGTGATCATTCATGGCGATGGTAGTAACCCCATATATAGTTGCCAGACCATCCCAATGATCGGGGGCAGAAGGAGAATAGGTGGAGAAACATACCACCACATCGAAAGGGTCAACGCTGTAAATAAAGATAAGTGGTGGGACAACAAGATCGAAAGTATCCTGAATTGGTGTGGGTACGAGCCTGGAAAGGGACTCGGTAAAAATCTTTAGGGGATGACTAAGCCCATCAAACTGAAGAAGCATGGCACTACCTTTGGCTTAGGGTATGGTTACACTTGGGAAGAATTCCAGAACTGGTCGCCACCATGGCGCGACCCCTACTATCCATTGGAGTTTCCGATACCTAGCCTGGAACAGACCTTCCAACCGGTAGATACTATATATGGGTCAGAAGAAGATGAAGCGTTGGCGGCCATGAAGAATTTGTTCCTGAAGGATGATGATATGGACTGCTGTGTTCTTTTCGAGGAGGAAGGGGAGGAAGGCCCTTCCATACAAGCTGTGAATAGAGGGGACCGCCTCAGCAACTGGTCAATCAGAACCGTCGGGGCCCAGAAGGCTTCGGGGTAGCAAGGCTAAACAAAAGCACCATGCATCTCATTTTACTTTTTACTAGCTAATTTCCTTTCCGCATTGTCTTTAATTTTGAAAAAAGCTCCGACGTTTCAAACAATTATGAATTTAGACAAAGCATTTCAGTTTATCATATATCTCGCTTATTATTTTCTCTATCATTTACTCTATTTTATACAACATTACTATTACTTATCTTGACGATGAACCAACGACTGTGACTTGCAACGAAACAACGCAACAAAAGGATATAGACTCAGAAGAAGATGAAATACCTGAAGAGGTTGTCAGAGAGATTGAGAATTTTGAAAATAGACCTAAGTCCAACCTGGAAGAAACTGAGGTCATTAATTTGGGAGATACGGAAAATGTCAAAGGAACTCGCATCAGCGTTCACTTGTCGCCATCAGAGAAGGAAGAGTATACAGAATTTTTAAAAGAATATGAGGACATATTCGCCTGGTCGTATGATGATAAGACTGGTCTCAGCACGTCTATTGTAGCTCACAAACTGCCAACAGATCCAGCCTGTCCGCCGGTAAAACAGAAGCTCAGGAAATTCAAACCCGACATGAGTTTGAAAATCAAAGAAGAGGTTACTAAGCAAGTCAAAGCTAAGGTTCTCAGAGTGGTAGAGTATCCGACATGGTTAGCCAACATCGTGCCAGTACCAAAGAAGGACGGGAAGGTTAGAATCTGTGCCGACTACCGGGATCTCAACCGGGCCAGTCCCAAAGATGACTTCCCCTTGCCAAACATACACATTCTTATCGACAACTGTGCCAAGCATGAGTTGCAGTCCTTTGTTGATTGTTTCGCCGGATATCATCAGATATGGATGGATATTTGAACTACGCCTGACCTGATACCCGTTTAAGAGGGGATACGTAGGCAGCCCTATGGATTCGGTCACAATTTAATAAAAATTTCATTTTCCCCCTACTATTGGAACTGGGGCAGAATTTTGAGGAGGACCCTCAAAATTCCGAAGTTAGTTTTCAGCCACTCATCGCCAGGAATGCCATCTCAGTAAACTGGGGCAGAATTTTGAGGAGGATCCTCAAAATTCTAAAGTTGATCCGTTAGTCATTCAGCGCAGCCGTCAGAAGTGTCAGCCCAGTAAATTGGGGCAAAATTTTGAGGAGAACCCTCAAAATTCCGGAGCAAGAGAGGTTGCAATGTCTTGAACCTCGTCCAGTCGTTGGTTCATCTAAAAGAAAACTATTTTTTCTACTTACGTTATATTTACTAAATCATGCATAATTATTGTTCAAATTGCTGCTGTTTAGCAACGCTACCCCAATGATACGCAACGCCGGAAGCCAGGGGAAGACGAACTAACCCTTCCCCCTTACAAAACTCACGATTTCTCTTTGGATGCAGGCACTCGTCAGGTATATTTACGTACGCATATTCCTCAAAGACGCAACTTCTCAGAATCATCACTCATCCGTAATAATTATCCACACACAACCTCCTTGACAGTCACGGCATCGTGATCAGCAATCAGCTAAGAAATCTCACTACTATCCATCCTTTTATTTTCTTGCATTGCATAAGGCTACCTTTCTGCCTTTCGAGACTAGCGCTGTCTCCATCTACATTATCTGCATAAGGCTATCTTTCTGCCTTCCAAGACTAAGCGTTGTCTCCCTCTGCATTCTTTGCGTTGCATAAGGCTATCTTTCTGCCTTCCGAGACTAAGCATTGTCTCCATCTGCATTATCTGCATAAGGCTATCTTTCTGCCTTCCGAGACTAAGCGTTGTCTCCATCTGCATCATCTTCATAAGGCTATCTTTTTGCCTTCCGAGACTAAGCGCTGTCTCCATCTACATTATTTGCATTGCATAAGGCTACCTTTCTGCCTTCCGAGACTAAGCACTGTCTCCATTTGCATTATCTGTATTGCATAAGGCTACCTTTCTGTCTTCCGAGACTAAGCACTGTCTCATCCTGCATTATCTGCATAAGGCTACCTTTCTGCCTTCCGAGGTTAAGCTCTACCTCCACTTGCATGGCTGAAATACCGCCACCTTATCTTTCTTGCATGGCTAAAATATCGCCACCTTATCTTTCTTGCATGGCTGAAATATCGCCACCTTTACTTACGTCTTGCAATCGGCTAAAATATCGCCAAACTTTATTTAAATTCTACATCGGCTGAAAGATCGCCAGTTCATTTCTATACCTATGCTTTCTGTCGGCTGAAATATCGCCATTTACATTTCTTGGCATCGGCTGAAACATCGCCTGCTTTATTTAAATTTCTGTCGGCTAAAATATCGCCATTTACATTTTTGCATCGGCTGAAACATCGCCTGCTTTATTTAAATTTCTGTCGGCTGAAATATCGCCATTTACATTTTTTGCATCAGCTGAATTATCGCCATTTACATTTTTGCATCGGCCGAAATACCGCCAAATCCTGCATTTCATGGGCTGAAATATCGCCAAAACTGTCCGAAGGCGTCATTGTTCGGGGGCATCATCCTCATAGCCCGAGAACACCATTCCATGGCCCGAGGACCCCACTTTATATCCTGCACATCATTATTCAAAGGCATCATGGTTCGGAGGCATCATTATCACAGCCCGAGAACATCATTTCATAGCCTGCGAATCCTTTAATTTTGCGCTTCATGGCCCAGGACATCATGGTCCGAGGACGTCATCCTAACCGTCCGAAGACAGCATTCATGGTCCAACGAGAACTTGAATCACGTTTAAGTTTATGCACAATATACGCCCGTATTGCTCACTTGTAGGTACACCGGCCAGCAACGACCGCCTCAGCAGCAGCGATCCCGCTCCGGTTCCCGCAGCCGATCAAACTTCAAATACTTCTTGCCACCCTAAACATCGTGTCTGTCTCTTTCGAATCTCCATCGGCATGTTCCGTCAATGGTTCCTGAACTACATACGGCCTAATTCTTGTAAAACCAGGGATATGTAGGCAGCTCGGAAACCAGAGCTCGGTCAAATTCTTTTCAAATCGCCGCTTTCGGTCAAAATTGGCCATCATATCTTTACCCGACAACTCTTTCATCCTTCCCGGGTAAAGAGGGGCAGCTGTTGATACCCAATTTTTCCCTAAATATTTTTTATACCCAAAATACTTTCAAAATAACATATATGTGCATATATGAGCACACACAAGAGTTTTGGTACTTTACCAAATTTTTAATGATTTTTAAAACCAATTTATTGCCTATTTTTATACCATAAAATCCAATAATTATTCCCAAAGTTATCATTTTGGTGGACAACCTATTTTTTATTCTCATATTTACACCAAAATATGGCTAACATGATTTTTGCATATTTTTTACAAATTTCTTTAGTATTTTTTAAAATTAAATTGCACATAATTGCAATATTAGCCCCTTTTAAGATTTAATTGTAATTATATTTATAAAATTGGCCCCAGTATTTTTAATTTGATAATTATGTATTATTAATCATTTTAGCACGTTTGATTTACTTCCAGAAATTATTTTGCTATTTTTATAAATTAAACAAGGGAAAAGTGGCTATTTAAAAGTTAGCCCTTTTTGCATTTCAATTTTAACCGGAATTGGGCCCCAACCTCAGCCCCAAATTGAACCCAATTCCCTAACCCAATTTCCTAATCCACCCGACCCAACACCCAATCACCCGAACCGGCCCGTGTCCCTTTTAATCTGAGCCATTGATCATTTTGATCAACGGCCCAGGCTCCCCCTTAGCATTTTTAATTCTAAACGACCCCCCAAACCCTCCCCATTTTCTCAAAGACCACCGCCTCTAATCCTTCGTCTCTCTCAAACTCTCTCACCCACCTGAAACCCTAATAGCCGCCTACCCCCTCTTTGACCTCAAATCACCGGAATCCATGGCTAATCTAACCATGGACGACCTCTACTCACCACCTACTGCTCCCACACGCCTGCTCACTGAAGATTCGAGGCTAGACCTCAAGGGTCTTCATCCAGACCTTGGTCATTTCGAGATTCTTCGGCCGTTTCCGGCCTTGCTCCGGCGTATCTTGGCCTCTTGAGCCTGGATTCGACATTATCAACTCAGATCCGTTCTCGTGACTTCCAAGCCTTTCTCGTCCTTTAGGGTTCTCAGAAGCCCTAGCCTATTCGAGGTTCCTTTTCGTTTATTCTTTTAGATCTGTGCCAGATCTACGCCATTGGTAACATTTTAGAGTTTTTCCCCAAATTTCCTTTTTCAAAACGGTTCAAATAAATTTTAGGGTTTTCTGAAAATGGCTCCTAAAATGTTTTCTGATTCTTTTACTCTCCCTTATGATTGTTTATGCTCGTTGTTTTATTTCCTATTATGTTCGAGGCTGTTCTCTTGTTTCTTACCAGATTTCTACAGAGATTCTTTTACATTCTGTGTTCACATGCTAGCCTAGGTTGTTGACTTACTTTTTGCTATATGTGTTCAGGCTCATGCTTTAATTTTGTTTCTAAAGTTCCGCTGATCATGTTCTTGCCTACCTTTGTCTTAACGCTCGCGGTTTTCTCTTGTTTCTGTTTGTGCATGTCTGCATATCTCTGTGGCCTTTTATGACATTCTAGAACTTGCATGTCAGGAATCTTGGTTTCTTTTGAGGTTTCTGAATGTTTCTTCTAAGGTTATCTGCTATGTGTTTTGTCTGGTTCTCATCTCTAAATTGGTTTAACCTCGCATGCCTAATGTTTGTGCGCTCTTTATACACGCTGAATGTTCCTCTAAAATAACCATAGATTCGGGACAAATTTCAGACTTCTTTGTGTAAGCATGATTGATTCTTTCCTTGTTTTATTTGAAAAGTCTTTTTAACCTTTCGATTCCCCTATTTGTGACTTGGTTCAGGGGCAATTTTGAATCCCCGATTCCCTGATTTACTACGTACCAATTGATTTACTTTGTCCTTGCCTTATTTACTTGGCCGTGTATTTCAAAATTTTCTTTCCTTAATTAAAACTCCCTATGTATTTACCCCTTATTTGTATGCTATGCATAATATGCTTACTGGATCTCCTTCCTTAAAAAAAACCCTTGCCCTTTACCGTTCAAATCCTCAATTAAAGGGATTTTCCGCTACTGATTGATTTTAATTGATACATGGTTATTTTCTTACCTTGTTCCCTGCCTGATTTCAAACTATAAATACTCTCCTCCCTTCTCTTTGAACACATACGAACACAGAATGCAATTTGAGTTCACAAGTCACTCTCACTTAAAAACTCTCTCTCTTTTACTTGTGCTGCTGTGGACTTTGTTTACTCTACTTTCTCCTGCACTCTTTTGCTTCTCTACTGGTATGTCTCAGTTAGTTTACATGTCTCCACCACAATGTGTTTACTTCTGCCCACTTCTGTCCAATTCTTTTAGTTGATATTTGATTCTAGCATATTGTAACATGTTCCCCCTTTCCTTTGTAATTCAGTATTTAAATTATGTATGCATCCTGTCAGTTGCTTGTCATGAATTTGATACTTTATGAATCCCAAACCCTCATACCCCTTTATATGTGAGTTATGGTTCAGGGCATGACATCACTCTAATATTGTTGTCCATGATTCTGGATTGGATTCTTTGAATCCCAAACTCAATCAGTTCCCATTCCCTTTCCCCCTTTATGTGTTTTTGAGCTTTAGACTGGGTCTGGCAGTGTCCTAATCACTGTCCAGACTCTGGTCTGACCTTCAAGGGTCTGCTGTTAATGTGTTTGACCAAGCAGGTGATCAGGGGTGTGCCAGCCTACTTGTGGCTAGGTATGACCACAACCTGTCATGGCTCCCCAATCCCCCTTTCACTTTGCACTTACTCTTAGCTATTAAGTTCTGCCCCTCTCTTGCAAGCCATGCTTTGGGACCCCCTTGAGCTCCCTCTGAACATGGATACCTGAGAGCTGGCTCTTCCACACTGCACTGTTTCTATTCTAATGGCATCTTGGGTGTAAGCAATGCCGGGAATCCCTGAGATTCCTTGGAACTTTGAAACACCCTGGGTAAAGAGAAGACTTTGGAAATCTGGATCCCGGAAGTGGCTCAATCGCATATTATTAGACATTAAGGCACTGAATTAGTCGCGAGGATCTAGTTGTTAGCCTCTGATGTATTTTTCTACATTCTGTAATAACTTGTATAAACTCGGGGAGTATAGTAAAGCGATGTGGGAGGGGTCTTTACTTTCTTGCATCAAAAGGGTAGAAATCATGATCTTAGGACTTTATTATTTAACCATCTAGAGATCCTGCCTATAGGACCATTTTAATCACATAGAAAGCATGTCTATAGGACTTAACACTCACTTTTTGCAATTACGCATATAGAAATCCTGCCTATAAGAGTTAATTTTCTGCAAATCTATAGGTGTCATGCCTATAGGATGTGCATACGCATGACATTAGGCAAACTTTAGGTTTAATAAACAAGCATCCGTCCACAAGTTCATTAACAAGTTCGGTAATCAATAACTTGTAGATATCATGTCCATAGGAGCTTCTTTTGAACCAAACTCGCATAGCCTGTCTAACAGCAGTAGCAATTGATTAGCCGTTTCTGATACGCCTAAGTCAGTACATGTTTTCCAAAACGTAGTCTCTAATAAAACTTGTTTCAAATCAGTGTATACTTTTCCCTAAAATCTATTTCTTTAACTGGCATATCTTTTCTGAAACTCCTTCTTTCTAATATTCTGCCTAAATGTGTTTTCCAACTCAATTCCTGTCTTTTGAACTTGTTGTTTTAAATCAGTTCCGCAACTCACTCCTTTCTTTAGATAACTCTGTCCCTTCTAGAATTTTCAAAACTTTTTTTTTTTTTTTGTTTAACCACAATTAGGCAGTTTGCTTTCCCTTTTGAACTAGTTTATAAACATCTACAGCATACCCTTTTTCTTCAAGACTCTTCTGCATGATCATCTTCTAAAATCAGTGCTTTCTTAAATCAACTCGCAACTGATTCAGTCCCTTAATCTCTGACAACTGTATCCGAGTTGCCTAATGCAGACTTTCTGTCCAAATATATGTGTTGAACCAGTCCGCTCACTGCTTAATCTTAATCTAAGACCAAATCAGTATTTGTCAAGGCATGCTAAACTATATGATTATTTGATTTCTGGGGTTTATTTGAGCCTTATTTGCTTGCTTATTCTTCCCTTTATTTGATACTTGTTTTGAATGTCGAGCTAGAATTTTATCCTTTAAACTCCACAAAGGCCTCCATCCCTTTCTTTCCTTTTAGGATTAGAAGTCCTAATACCCCGGGACTGATAGGATTGGGACGGGTAGTACCATGCGATAAGTAAACGATACCGTTCTGCTCTTTAATACCTTAACGGGGGTGGGAAGGGTAGACATGGAGATGATGATTACACGATAACACTATGTGTACAATTGGGTACCAGTGTTGTGCGAATGATCCATGTAATGTATAAACCTAGGACTCCCCTCTCCTTTTATTAGTTTTAACAATTTTTTTTTTAGAACTTTAAAAGTGGCTGCACTTTCAACTTCTGTTTCTCACACGATTTTTGGTTTGCTTGCACTAATTGCTTGACTTCTTCCCTCTACTTGCACATTTCTTTTACAACTAATATGCTCCCTTTCTGAATTTCAACACTTCTTTTAACCTTTTTGTGCTTCCTGTTATACTTGTTAGTTTATTCGCATTTGCACTTAAAGTCACAATTGTAGCATGGCCGGGAACCACACTAGTGAATCTTGAGCGGTGCCTAACACCTTCTCCTCGAGATAATTTCAAGCCCTTACCCAAAACTCTGGTCTACATCTTTAATTCTTCTAAAAATGTCCTAATGCACTATAATCATTAGGTGGCGACTCTCCAACTCCAAAAACCCAATTCCCAAACGGGATAAAAGTTGTCTTCTCGAATGTCGTGAACCCGATTTCGCGAGGAAAAAGGGGGCGTCGACACCAAGTCTCCCCTTAAATACCAACCCTATCCAACACCTCCACTCACATACCAGCCAACCCCAAATTACCAAGCACCCTCGTACCAAGCTCCACCACCAACTTATCAGCCTTCTCCACCTCCTACATACCAACCTACCTCACCCAGATACTCCCAACCCGCTCATGTCTACCAAACTTACAATGCTCAACCATCCCATTATCAATTACCCCCTGCACGCCAAAATTTCCCTTGGCCCCGACCTAATTTTGATCGCAGACCTGCAAAATAATATACAGCCATCGCTGAACCCATCGACCAGCTGTATGAGAGGCTCAAAGCCGCTGGTTACGTCACCCCCGTCCCTGCTACAACCCCTGAGAATCCTTCTCAGTGGGTTAACCCAAACAAGTCCTGTGCATACCACTCCGGCATGAAAGTGCACACCATCGATGAATGCCGCTCCTTGAAAGACAAGATTCATTCTTTGATTGAAAACAAAATCATTATGGCGAAGGAAGCCATTCCAAACGTCCGCGACAACCCTCTGCCAGACCATAAGGGTGGAGGTATTCACATGATTGAAGTAGAAGAAGACTGGGAACCCGAGGGATCTATCGGGTTGATCACAGAAGGTGATGACCCAAAGAAACCAGCAGTTACTCTCAATCCGATCATAGTCCAAATCCAACCTTTTGAGGACGCTGAGGTAAATATGTCTATACCTCTAGAGTTTGAAGCAGCGCCATCCGCAAAGGCACCGGTTCCAATTGAGGCTGAATTCACTTCTCTGGCTAATGCACCCGCACCATTTGAGGTTGCAGTCTTGCCACCCGAGGCACATGTTCCGTTCGAAGTGAGGATAGCCGCGCCAATCCCAGTGGCGATGTCAACCATGCCACCATTCTACACAAATGTCGTACCCTGGGATTATACAGCCGACACAAGAAGGAAAGGCAAGGTTAGAATTGAAGAAACTGTCGTAGCACAAGGTATGACAAGAACTGGTAGAGTCTATACCCCTGAACATCTAGCTGAATCAAGCAAGCAGGCCTCCAATCGGCCGCCCCTTATTGAGACAGGTCCGGACGACCTTTGGAGGAAAATATAGGCCAAGGAATATTCGGTCATCGACCAGTTAAACAAGACGCCAACACAAATATCCATCCTCTCTTTGCTGCAGAATTCCAAGACACACAAGAATGCTCTGTTGAAGGTGCTGAGTGAAGCGTACGTACCAAGTAACATCACTGGCGGGGAAATGGCTAATATGGCGGGACAAGTGCTGGAAAGCCATAAGACCACCTTTTATGAGGACGAGTTGCCACCTGAAGGGCTAGGTCACAACAAAGCACTGCACATCACCGTGCAATGCGAAGATTTTTTCATCACCAGAATCCTGATCGATGGAGGTTCCAGTCTTAACATATGTCCGTTGGTAACACTCAAGAAGTTGGGTAAAGGGCTACATGAGATAAAGGATGGAGCAATCAATGTGAAAGATTTTGATGGTTCTCAGAGGTCCACCATCGGTGAGATTAGTCTATGTCTGCAGATGGGACCGACCTGGTTCGTGGTCGATTTCCAAGTAATAGATGTACCAGCGTCTTACAACTTGCTGCTGGGACGGCCATGGATTGATGCTGCTGGGGCCGTAGCATCAACGCTGCATCAGGCAGTAAAATCCGAATGGAATCACCAGGAAGTGATCATTCACAACGACGGCAGCAACCCTATATACAGTCGCCAGACCATTCCGGCGATCGGGGGAAGAAGGAAGCCGGGTGGAGAAACTTACCACCACATCGAGCGGGTCAATGCTGTCGACAAAGACAAATGGTGGGATAACAAAATCGAGAGTATACTGAATTGGAGTGGGTACGAACCTTGCAAAGGGCTCGACAAGAACCTCCAGGGAATCTCTAAGCCCATAAAACTCAAGAAACATGCCACTACCTTCGGATTGGGATATGAATATACCTGGGAAGAATTCAATAGCTTGTCTCCACCATGGCGCGGTCATTACTACCCATTAGAGCAGCCAATACCGCATCTGGAGCAGACTTTCCAACATGCCGACATCATTTATGGGTTAGATAAAGAAGAAGCACTCAAAACAATGAAGAACCTGTTTCTAGAGGACAATGATATGGACTGTTGTGTTATTCTCGAGAAGGAGGGGGAGGAAGGCCCTTCCATTAAGGCTGTGAGTAGAGGGGCACATCTCAAGAATTGGACTATCAGGACAACCAGAGCCCGACGAGCCTCGGGGTAGCAAGGCTAAAACAAGCACTATTCATCGTTTTATTTACTAAATTATTTTCTTTTCGCATTTCTTCAATTTCCGCCATAAGATCTTCAATGTTCAAAAACAATTATTCAATCTATCAAAAGCATGTTTGATTTTTCTTATGAACTAATATTTATTGCTATCGTTTTCCTCCTTACTTTACCAATACAACATTATTATTACTTGTCTTGATGAACCAATGACCGTGACATGCAATGAGACAACGCAACAAACAGACATTGATTCAGAGGAAGATGACATACCTGACGAGATTGTCAAAGAAGTTGAGAACTTTGAGAACAGACCTAGGTCCAACCTGGACGAGACCGAAATTGTCAACCTGGGAGATGTAGAAAACGTCAAGGAAACACGAATCAACATTCACCTTTCGGAATTAGAGAAGAAAGAAAACACAGAATTTCTAAAGGAGTATGAGGACATATTCGCCTGGTCGTATGATGACATGACTGGTCTGAGTACGTCTATTGTGGCCCACAAACTGCCAACTGATCCAATGTGTCCACCGGTAAAGCAAAAGCTCAGAAAGTTCAAGCCTGGTATGAGTTTGAAAATCAAAGAAGAAGTCACCAAGCAGATCAAAGCTAAGGTTCTCAGGGTAGTAGAATACCCGACATTGTTAGCCAACATTGTGCCAGTGCCAAAGAAAGACGGGAAGGTCAGAGTCTGTGTCGACTACCGGGATATCAACCGGGCCAGTCCGAAAGATGACTTCCCTTTGCCAAATATACACATCCTGATTGACAATTACGATAAGCATGAGCTACAGTCATTCGTAGATTGCTCCGCTGGTTATCATCAGATCTGGATGGATGACGAAGATGCTGAGAAAACGGCTTTCATTACACCGTGGGGAGTGTATTGTTACAAGATGATGCCATTCGGCCTGAAGAACGCAGGGGCCACCTACATGAGGGCCATGACTACTATCTTTCACGATATGATACACAAGGAGATAGTGGTATATGTGGATGATGTTATTATCAAGTCCGAGAAAACCACTAACCACATAGAAGATCTGAGGAAGTTTTTCAATAGACTGCAGAGATACAACCTGAAACTAAACCCCGCAAAATGCGCATTTGGGGTTCCCGCTGGGAAATTGCTAGGGTTTATTGTGAGCCGCCGAGGAATAGAACTGGATCCATCGAAAGTCAAAGCCATTCAAGAACTACCACCGCCAAAGAACAAGAAAAGATTTGATGAGTTTCTTGGGAAGACTGAACTACATCAGCCGATTCGTAGCACAGTCTAGAGTTATCTGTGAGCCAATCTTTAAGATGTTAAAGAAGGACGCCGCTACCATATGAACCGATGACTGCCAGAAGGCCTTCGACAGAATCAAGGAGTACCTGTCAACACCATCTTAGTCCTGCCCGAGCCAGGTAGACCCTTATTACTCTACCTTGCAGTGTTAGATGGAGCTTTTGGCTGCGTTCTGGGGCAGCATGATGAAACAGGGTGAAAGGAACAAGCCATCTATTATCTCAGTAAGAAGTTCACCCCGTACGAGGCCCGGTATTCTCTATTGGAACGCATCTGTTGTGCTTTGACTTGGGTAGCTCAGAAGCTGAGACATTACTTCTGTGCCTATACTACATATCTCATATCGAGAATGGATCCCTTGAAGTACATCTTTCAGAATCCCATGTCCACTGGCAAGCTAGCCAAGTGGCAAATCCTGTTTAGTGAATTCGACATTGTTTAAGTGAGTCAGAAAGCGGTCAAGGGACAGGCACTGGCAGACCACCTTGCTGAAAACCCCGTGGATGGAGGACACGAACCCTTTAAAACATATTTTCCTGATGAAGAGGTATCATTCATAGGAGAAGACATCGCAGAATCCTATGACGGTTGGAGAATGTTCTTCGATGGAGCATCAAACTTCAAAGGATTTGGCATAGGAGCACTATGGAAACAGACTGCATCCAGTATGTCCGGAAATGCCACCGCTGTCAGATACATGCAGACATGATAAAGGTACCTCCAAGATAACTTAACATAACATGTTCACCGTGGTCGTTTGCTGCCTGAGGAATGGATGTTATTGGACTAATCGAGCCTGCTGCTTCCAACGGACACAGGTTATTGGACTAGTAGCCATTGGCTATTTCACTAAATAGGTCGAAGCAGCATCTTACAAAGCAGTGACTAAGAAAATCATGGCAGACTTTGTTCGCGACTCCATTGTTTGTCGATTCGGGATTCCAGAGTCAATCATTACTGATAATGGCTCCAATCTCAACAATGACTTGATGAAAGCTATGTGCGAAACTTTCAAGACCAAACACAAGAATTCCACAGCCTACAGGCCTCAGATGAATGGAGCTGTAGAAGCCGCCAACAAGACTATCAAGAAGATATTGAGGAATATGATAGAAAAGCATAAATAGTGGCACGAGAAGTTATCATTTGCCCTACTGGGGTACCGTACCACAGTCCGCACATCAACTGGGGCAACCCCCTATATGCTGGTTTACGGTACAGAGGCTGTCATTCCCGCTGAGGTGGAAATTCCTTCCCTAAGGATCATACAAGAAGCTGAGCTCGACGATGCAGAGTGGGTAAAGAGTCATTATGAGCAACTAGCCCTTATAGACGGAAAGAGAATGAATGCAGTTTGCCATGGTCAACTCTATCAGAACAGAATGTCCAGAGCCTTCAACAAAAGAGTCAAGCCAAGACAGTTCACACCAAGGCAGCTGGTGTTAAAGAAAATTTTTCCGCATCAAGACGAAGCCAAAGGGAAGTTCTCTCCCAACTGGCAGGGTCCATACATGGTTCACTGGGTTCTGACAGGAGGAGCCCTCATACTTGCATAAATGGACGGAAAAGTCTGGCCAAAGCCGGTCAATTCAGATGCAGTCAAGCGTTACTATGTGTAATCTTTATGCTTTCCTCATATGATGTGAATTGAACTACGCCTGACCTGATTCCCGTTTAAGAGGGGATACGTAGGCAGCCCTATGGGTTCGGTCACAATTCAATAAAAATTTCTCCCCCCCCCCCCTCCAAAATTGGAAACTGGGGCAAAATTTTGAGGAGGAACCTCGAAATTCCGAAGTAATTTCAGCCGATCGCCATACGAGCAATAGTCAAAAGTGTCAACCCATCAAACTGGGGCAGGATTTTGAGGAGGACCCTCAAAATTCCGTAGCATGGAAGGTTGCAATGTCCTGAACGACATCATTGTCGTCGGTTTATCTAAAAGCTATTTTTAAATTTATGCCATATTTTTTAAAAAATTCATGCATGATCATTATTGAAACTGCTTTGTTTAGCAACGCTAACCCAATGATATAGACGGTATCACCAGATCGAAGCCGAATGCGTCAAGCAAAGCCAGCGGGGATACGAACTAACCTTCCCCCTTACAAAACTCACGATTTTTCTTTGGATGCAGGCACGAGGATTACGAAATCATTGAACATACTGTACGCCCATGGAGCAAACATTATTCAAGAATACGACCCTCCGAACCGTTGCATTTGCCAACATTTGCTATCAGTGCGCACCCGTAATGTTCTGCATGTCACAATGCTCCCAGTAATCACAACACCGCAATCTGCTATCAGCTAAGAAAAATCTACTGTCATTTGCTATTTTATTTCTTGCATAAGGCTACTATTCTGCCTTTCGAGGTTAAACTCTACCTCTAACTGCATCTGCATTGCATAAGGCTACCATTCTGCCTTCCATTGCAAAAGGCTACTATTCTGCCTTCCGAGGTTAAGCTCTACCTCCATCCATCTGCATTGCATAAGGCTACCGTTCTGCCTTCCAATCTGCATAAGGCTACCATTCTGCCTTCCGAGGTTAAGCTCTACCTCCATCTGCATCTGCATTGCATAAGGCTACCATTCTGCCTTCCAATCTGCATAAGGCTACCATTCTGCCTTCCGAGACTAAACGCTATCTCAATCTGCATTGCACGGCTGAAGATCGCCTCATACTGCATTGCACGGCTGAAAGATCGCCACATACTACATCTGCACGACTGAAAGATCACCACATGCTACACCTGCATGGCTGAAAGATCGCCACACACTGCATCCTTCATGGGCTGAAATATTGCCAACTCATCCAAAGGCGTCATCATTCGGAGGCACCATCTTCATAGCCCGAGAACACCATGTCATGGCCTGAGGATCTCTTTCAAAATTTTGCATATCATTATTCAAAGGCGTCATGGTTCGGAGGCACCATCCTCATAGACTGAGAACATCATTTCATGGCCTGCGAATCCTTTATCATACGCTTCATGGCCCAAGACATCATGGTCTGAGGACGCCATTCCTAACCGTCCAAAGACAACATTCATGGTCCAACGGGAATTTGCATCATGTTTAAATTTACGCACAATATATGTTTGTATTGCTTATTTGCAGGTAAACCGACGAGCAACGGCCATCCCGGCAGGAGCGATTCCGCTCCAGTGCCCGCAGCCATATCAAACCTAACCATTCCCATAAACCGTCCACTCACCCAACCCTAGATGTTGCGTCCGTTCTTGAAATCGCCTCATCAGTATACTCCGCCGGTGAATCCTGAGCTACATACGGCCTGATTCCCGTGAAACCAGGGATATGTAGGCAGCTCGGAAGCCAGGGTGCGTCCTAAATCTTCCCAAATCTTTTCGCTCGGTCAAAATTGGCCATCGTTTCTTTACCCGAAAACTCTTTCATCCTTCCCGAGTAAAGATGGGCAGCTGTTGATACCCAATTTTTCTCTATATATTTTCAATATGCAAAGTACCTTCAAAATAGCATATATATGCATATGTAAGCATGTCCAAGTGTTTTATTATTTTTTCCATAATTTTTAAAGGTTTAAATTGATTTATTTTCTCCCTTTTTATCCACAAAATTCCCAATAATTATTTCCAAGATTATTATTTTGATAATTCTTCTATTGGATTTTTATATTTATACCAAAATATGGCTAAAGTAATTTTTACATATTTTTTACAATTATATTTAGTATTTTTAAGGCTAAATTTCACATAATTGTAATATTAGCCATGTTAAGGTTTAATTATGTTTTATACGCATAAAATTGGATCCTGTATTTTTAAATTGTTAGTTATGTATTATAAATCACTTTAGTGCTTTAACTTTATTTTTTAGAAACTATTTACTATTTTTATAAATTAAAAAGGTAAAACTGGCTACTTAAATAACAGCCCATTTGTATTTCAATTATAGCCTAAATCAAACCCCAATTCCCAACCCAATTAAACCCATTGGACCAAGCCCAAACCCAATTTTGTAACCCGACCCACCTACCCCGTTCAATCTGGACCGTTGATCATTCAGATCAACGGTCCCCATTTCCCCTTCCTAAAATAAACCCAAACGACCCCCTAACCTATTTCATTTCCTACCAACCCGCCGCGCTTGAATCCCCTTTCCTCTCCAATTCTCTCTGCAACCTCGCTCAAACCCTAGCCGCCGCCACCCAAACTAACCCTAATCCCCTTCGATCCTCACCAAATCCATGGACTCCGATGGCTGTTTGAGACGTGTGCTTGTCTCCTACGTCTCCTGGTTGCCCATTTTTGTGATTTCGTGGAAAGATCTCGAAGACATCTAGTCCAGATCTTGTTCAACTCCTATCCATGGTTGTTTATGCCATTTTCCGGCCATCCATGGCTTTTTCGGCTGAAACCGGTAACGATCAAACGTTTTCTCACCTTCTTTGGGTTTTCTGAAACCCTAACTCTTGAGGTTTTTCACTTCTCATTAGATATGTCTTCGATCTAGGTGTATCCATGGGTATTAACCAGTTTTTTCTTCGTCTCTTTTATTTTTTGAAAAAACCTAGCTAAAAATCCTCCGATCTTTTTAGATCTGTGAGGGATCTATGGGTTTTTTTAAGGTTTTCACTTGTTTTCCTCAAAAATGTTTCTCCGATTTCAGATAGTTTCTTCGTTTTCCAAACTAGGGTTTCAAAACCCTTTTGCAAAAAATACGATTTCTTTCTGATTACTGTGATTTTTAGCATGTTTAATCATTACCCGAGTCTTTCCATTTGGCTCGATTCATTTTTTTGTCAAGAAACCCTAATACTTCTGGGTTCGATTCGCTGTTTGAATTTGTTTGTAGTGTGTTTGCATGACTATCATGAACATTATGGGCTTTATGTGTGTTCTATATGCTATTTTGCTTCCTGTTTTAATTTGTTCTTAGGGTTTCTTTGATTTTGTCCAAACCCGTGTTATTTATAGGTCCGACCATTTGTTTATTTGATCGTTCGCATAATTTATGTTGATTCTGTGTAATCTCCTTAAACCTACATCTTTGATTTGTGTATTTTCCTTGTAACTCTGTACTGATTTTTTCGAAATTGCTTCCTTACTTTTGTGATACTTTCCTCAGTTAGTACTGATTCCCTGTGATTTCCCATCTCATCCGTGATTCTTTGAACTGATTTTCAGAATCAAATGGTACTCTACCTTGTTTATATGTTGTTAATTAACGTGCACTTTCCTTATGATTAAACTATTCTGTATCTGGTCCTTATTACATGCTACATGCTTTTACTATTCCTATTATGGTAAAACCAGTCTCACAGTCAACTCTTTTCCTTGTTTGATACAACTTATACCCGTTTGAACTATGACTCCTTAATTGAAGGGAGTCCGGGTCTTTAATTGATTCTATCTTGTATTATTTCTATAATTATGATAAGTCAGTACTTGTTATCTTATTTTCCTGCCTGTTTTCAAAACTATAAATACTCTACCCTCTCTTCTTTAAACACACGAACAATTAGTTCAGCACACACATACACACTCAAACTCTCTCTTCTTTCTCTACTACTTGTGCTACTGCTTTGTCTAGCCGGCTGAAAGCCAAGGCTAGACTGTGGAACTCTGATTGCTTTTAATTTTTTCTGCACTTTGCTTCTTCAACTGGTATGTTCCTAGTTCAAATTCTGAAACTCAACTCTATGTGTTCCCTTGTTTGTCAATCCCTGTCTCATTCTGCACTGACTTAATGGCTCATGTTGTTAAATTGCACTTCTTGTTTACTGCTTTACTCAGCATGCTCAAAATCCTGCCCTCCCTTGTTCAAACGTAATCAGCATGTTTACTTCTTCATGTCTATATCCCTCAACTAGTATGTCTCCTAATGTACTTGGTTAACACTAATTCATGACTGCTTATGTGCAATAGGCCCCTTGCATGACTACTCCCATACACTATCCCTGTGTTTTATTATTGTTATAATTTCAAGCATGATTCCCTTGAAGTAGTTGTTTGTGTTCTAAAGGTCAATCAGTCCCTATTTGTTGGTCTATATGCATCTCTCAGCCATGTTTACATGTTTTGATTTGGGTCCTCTATGTCCCCAACCCTTACTTCCCTGTTTGTAATTTCTGAAGTCGTATCGCTCTTTGAACTTGTTCTGTATGTGATGTTGTTTCCTTCTCCAAAAACTGTTCTGTTGCAAACTCACTTCAAAACATGACTGTTTTCAAAACTGTTTTCCAACTCAACTCCTTTAAATCTATGTCAAGCACTCTCACCTGTACTCTTAGAATACTAGGTTCTGCCCCTTTTGTGTGAGCCTTGCCTTGGGACCCTTGAGCTCCCTCTGAACTTGGACATATAAAAGCTGTCCTTTCCACACTGCACTTACTCTATCTTGGCTATGAAATCTGGGTGTGAGCACTGCCCGGGATCCCTTGATATCCTTAGGGAACTCTGACACACCCAGATATGAGGGAAAGCTATGAACAATATTATCATTTGAGGTGGTTTATTACATAACTCAGAGAGGAAGTCCAAATCAGGCTTCCTATAGTTGTAGCTTTTTATTTTTCATTTCTGCTTATGTAATTCAATCACATGGCCTGTAATAATTTGTAAACAAGTATTGGGGTGGCTAGTGAAAAGGGATGGGAGAATATGCATGCTATAATGGTTAAGGTTACAAAACATGTTATTAGGTTTATATTCCTAATTGTGCAATAGAAACCATACTTAGGGTTCATACATGCATTAGAAATCATGTTCTTAGGACCCACGTTTCTTGCTTCAGCACCTCATTCATTAATCCATGCTTTATGTCTATCACTTAGAAATCCTGCTCCTAGGACAATAACAACATTGGCACATAAGTTGTTACTCATGAAGTCGTATTTCAACAATTCTGCAACCTTTGTGTACATTTAAAAATCATGCCTTAGGGATTCTGTTTTCTAACAACCCTGCCATTTGCATATGCATAATAGATATCATGTTCTAGGATCCTGTTTGCATTTTGTTTAAAACGCCTAGTTAATTACTGATTCATGAAAAGGTAGTAAAGTAATAATTTTCGCACAGTGATGTTTTCTGAATAAAATTGGTAACCATCTCTGCAACTAGAACAGCATGTTTTAGGAAAAGAATAATCTCCAAACTGTTTTAATAACTCGGAATAACCACTGCTTATTGCTTTATTCCTAGGCAAGCCTAAGGTAATAACTTAAATAAAACTAGGATTACCCTTGTTTAATTATCAACTGTTAAAATCAGTAGGCAAAACCTGATTCGGACTTCTTTTCTGAGTCATGTGATAAATATGGTTCTGATGTTATAATTCAAACACCCTGCTTTAGGATTTTAAATTTAGACCTTAATTGTGTATAAGTCATGCTGTCTATGTGCATTATTTGTGGAGGTATATCTGAGCCTTCTACTCGTTTATGTGTTTTCCCCTTTAAAATGCAGTCTTACCTGTTTTGTATGTCGCCTTAGTATTTTGCCTTTAAACCTGAGGGTCTGCCTAGAACCTCCTTCTTATAGCATAGGAGTCCTAATTTCCTCCGGGACTGATAGGAAGGGACGGGTAACAGCATGCAATAGGGGTCGAGACCAACCCTCGCTTTAATTACCTTCACGGGGCGAGAAAGGGTAGATATGGATATGATGACCGGTGCGCTAATACCACGTGTAGCCCCTCTTTTGATGAGTGCCATACCGGGTATTGCATTGATGTGATCCATATTACAAACAAACCTAGGACACCCCATTTTATTCATGAGCTTACCTAAATTGTAATTCTTTCCGCTTCTCACTACTTGTTTTCAAACACTTGTATATGTGAACTTAAATCCCCTATTATTTGAGCCCTACTTGTCTATTTGCTAATTGCACAAATTCACAAAAACTGTCAGGCCGGGAACCACACTAGTGGATCCTGAGGGGTGCCTAACACCTTCCCCTTAGGATAATTTCAAGCCCTTACCCTATCTCTAGTTATCAAACATAGTTTGAAATGAACCCTATAGGTGCCCTAACGCGCCTTAAAAATGTTAAGTAACGACTCTTCAAAATTGCAAAACCCCTTTCCCAAAAGGAAAGAGTTGTCCCAAAATGTCATAAACCCGATTCCGCGGAAGGAAAAAGGGGGCTCGACAACTGCCAGATGCATTTACTAACCTTCCACAGGTTACTAAATCGCATATTTCAACTGTAAATGCTCCAATTTGAGTTGATGTCTGATGTCGCCCAAACTTACACCACAAATATAGGTTGTGAGGCGGTCTAAACAATAATAAAAACCCAACGCAAGTCGGGGTTGAATCCACAGGGAGTTAGAATTTGGAAGTTGCCCGCCCTAATGTGGGGCGGGACTATAACACTTGCATAACCCTCATTTGGAAACATTCGGTGACCTGCCGCTCTTGGTGGAGGTGGGGGAGGAGCGGGAAAGTTGTCTTGAGGCGCGCGGCCTCGTCTATTTGGTTGAGGTTTAAGAGGAACCTCAAACACTTGGTCATTATTTACGTCCTCCCTCATTGGCAAATTTCCAATGGGCTCGTTGTTAAGAGCCATTCTCGTACCTAAAATCAATTCAAAAACAAAGTTAGTAACTAGGAAGTAAAGGAAGACAAATCACACAAAAACCTAGACATATGACTAAATTCGTTTAAATTCCCTGGCAACGGCGCCAAAAATTGATGCCGCTCAAACTCACACCACAAATATAGGTTGTTAGGCAGTCGAAGCAATAATAAAAACCCAATGCAAGTCGGGGTCAAATCAATATGGAGTAAGAATTTGGATTAGGTATACACCTAGTGTGAATGTATGATGTGCCTCAAATTACACTTCCACATTTTCAATTGTTATTTCTACTTCTACTTTTAAGCTATTGATTGGAATTGTAAAGCTAATAGACAATATTTTTGGTTTTGGCTGTTTTCAAGTTATAAAAGATCTAGGGTCGTGACTTCCACCCAGGTGGTTACCTAACGGGTTGTAAACTCTAGGGCAACTTTGATTGGTCGGGGTTGCAATATAGCAATAACACGCAATTACCCATTCAATACCTCTCGGTAGTTAGAGGGATTTTGCCCAATTTGGCTTTCTCAAGTCCAAATGGGTATTGCACAAAACAAGTGATAAATGCTCAAGTCGGGTCTTACTATATCTAGATTCAACCCTTTAATTGGGGACATCAATTTCTTGAGCTCACCCCAATTTCTTCTTAGCCAAGTTTTCCTAGACTTAGTCTCTCTTTCTCAAGTAGAGACTAAGTCAAATAGGCATGAATCAATGTTTGTAACCACTAATTCTTGAATTCAAGCAAGAACTATGCTATCACTAATTCAATCACAAACAAGCCCTAAATCAAACAGCCATTAAATACCCACACTAGGGTTGGGTCACAACCCTAGCTAGAACTTTAGCTACTCATAAAAAATGAAGAAATTAATGAATAAACTAAGATAAAATCTATATAAGATGATTAAGGGAATAAAATCTAATGTTAAAATGCTAAACTAGTACAATGTCACCCAATACAGTAAGTTAAAACGGCTCAGGTGCTCTCCCAAAACAAAACTTCACCTAAAAATGACAAAATGTTCTATTTATACTAAGCTGAAAATATATGTCAAAATTTCACATGCGGAGGTTGTGCGGCTGCACAATTATGTGTGCGGTCTGCACAATAAGACTTGGCTTGACAGGTTCCAGCTCTGCGGCTGGATTGCGGTCGCACTCCTTCAACTTCTGCAAACCGCACATTTATGAGTGCGGCTGCACTCTTGCTTCTGCCGCCGCACAATTATAGTGCGGTACGCACTCCTTGATCTTGGGATTTGGCTATGTGAGACTTCTGCGGACCGCATAAAAATGAGTGTGGCCGCGCTCTTGATTATGCGGCCGCATAAAAATGGTGAGGTCCACATTTCTTCTTGAAGTTAAAATCCCATCTCCTTGATCTTTTTCTTCTGTGGCCGCACCAGAATTGTGCTGGCCGCACTTTGCATGTCATTTCTTGTCAGAGGTCTTCTTCATGATCTGCGACCGCACTCAATATTGTGCAGTCCGCATAGTGCCCTTTTTGGCCTTGTCTTTGTCCTTATCCAAAATTACTCCTTCTTGAGTTGATTTTCATCTCTTTAGCTCGTATTCTAAAACTCCTGCAAGCAAGCACATTTCATTAGTTTTCGGGAATACCTTTAAGCAATTTTGAGCTAAAATGAAAGTAAAAGAGTGCAAGTAAGTAGTCAAAATTTTTACCCTACTACTTATCAACTCCCCCAAACTTAAGCTTTTTCTTGTCCTCAAGCAAATAAAGTAATTCCCACCTCCACAAGACAAGAACTATTTTAGATAGCCTAAGGTGAATCAATCACACATCAACTGGGACCAACAATTATCCACAACACGTACGAATTATCGACAGGCAATGATTTGACTTTTTGAGTACAATAGTTCTAATGTGACACTAGAGTATCAAGAGTTGACTTATTCATCTAGGAAGCTCTCTCTTTCTCGTAGGTCATTGTGGACCCCAAACTCCTCCTCATCTACTCTCCGTTAGCATAACTCACTTAGGAATGTAACACTAAATTCAAGAATTGTGAAAAATTCGCTCATCTCTCTCAAAAGAATGTCACAAGTATGGCTTTAAGTACCATATGCTTGCCCTCATGTAAATCACCACTAATGCAAGCTCACTCAACTTGAAGTCATATAAGGCTTTTTCGGGTGTAATGAAGGCTTTTTGGATCAAGGTAGGAATTGATGGGATAGAATGGGTTCATCTTTCCAAAAGCACTCCATTTTCTCTTTTTGGCTCATACTTTGTCGACTCTTTGAGTCAATTTCTTTTTCCTCGGGGGAACTATAGAGACGTAACATCACTCTTTCTTGGTCATGACATTCATTTTTCTCCTTTTCTATTTATTCCTGCCTTTCATTATTGTTTTCATTGAATCCCTTCAACTTTCTACCTTATTCACTTTCTTTTTGGCATTTTTCTTTTTTTGTTCCTTCTTTTTTTTTTTCGTTTCCTTCCCTTTTCTTCATTTCTTTCTCTTCTTTGTGCCTTTATATCACTTTCAAACTCCTCATCTCTCCCTCAAACTTATGTTTTTGCCAATTGTTTCCCAAGAATGCTAAGGAAAGATCGAGTGCCAAGAGAGGGTCATTACAAAATGGATAAAGTCTTGTACGTGGTTATTGAAAGAAAAAGGACGTAGGCTCAAATGGGTTGACTAGGGATATCACATTGGTAGGCTGTGGAAGATTTAAAATTTCAAATTGGATCAAGGAGAGCCTACAATCATTTCTCAAGCCAAGCTACACTTAGAATTTTGCCTAGAAAAACATTCGGGGCAAATTCTAGACTATTAGCACGGGTACTTGGACTTGCTACTAAATATTTCACCTCTCACGTTGCTGGATTGCTAAAGTGGACGGAGTTGAGGGCCCACAACAACATTGGTTAAGATTGAGAATCACAAATGGCTCAACTGAACTACTCGATGACTGTTTAAGTCAACACAAGAGTCAAAAGGTCACAACTAGAGCTATTTTCTTCCAATTACTTTGTTTTTAACCATAAGGCCGTAGGAAATTATGTTGCTACCAAGTGAAGCATGCATGAGACCCTTTTATTCATTACTACTATATTTGACTAAACATAAAAGAAAACGGACTCAATCCCTTAAGAAAGGTTGTCACGCCATCCATCGTTGGGAAGAGCCACCTGATTCACACAAAATCCACCTTTGGAAAGAACCGTGGCATTAAGAAAACCAAAGGCTTATTGTTCACTCCAACGAGCAAAGAAGCTAAAAAATCAAAGAGAAGCTGCTAAAGTAAATGAGAAGTTATACTACTAAGGAAAAGCAAACTAAAGAAGCTATGAAGTAAACTACGGAAAGTAAGACAAACGAATATACAAACCAAAAGGAAATGAATATATGCATAAGGGAAATGAATATATACATCAAATGAGAGGGAAAAATATATACATAATCAAAGAGAAAATAAAGATAAAAGAAAAACAGTATAAGAGTTATTACAGGCCAATCAATGTCAAATCAATCAAAATAGACCACCCTCCTGAATAATAATAAGCATTGTCCCCAATGCTTAACAAAAATAAGAACAAAGAAGGGTAGAGAGATAAGAGAACTCTCTATGTGGTCTTCGTCTGCATGGCATCCGCAGCACCCTCGGTCTCCTCTAGCTGTATCTCATCATCACCTGGCCGAGGGACAATAGGGTTGCTGAGCATATGCAGCATCTCCTCAGCAATGAGGGCAGTAGCATCCGCCTCCTCAGACTGGCCGGCTGCTGCCTCTGATGCCTCGGGTACTGCTGGTGCTACCTATGCTGCTAGTACTACTGGCTCCATAAGTAGGTCAAGTGGTAGATCTCCTGCAGATGTTAGCTTGGTAATCTCTTTTCTCAACTTCTCCACTGACTTCTTCGACGTCTGAGACTTTCGCATCTTCTTTCCTTGATGTCCCAACTCCCCATTGACTTCCCCATGCGCCACCAGAGTCTCCATAATGGTCTTCTGGTTGTCCAGAATCTTCTTCAATGTTTCCTCCACTGACGGAGGTACCTATGGTGCTGCTGGGGCAGAAGACTATGCTGCAACAACACTGGATATGTCAGACATCTTTAAAGTAGCTTCCTGCATCCAGTTGTTGAGACTCGCCAATGTCCGGAAGACTCACAACACAGTCTGTGGATAAGCGGATGATGCAGGCACTAATAATGGAGCTGATAGTCTAGAAGAAGAAGGTGGTGGCATGGTTGTTGTCCCGGTGGAAGGACCGACTGCTGTGGAAGGTATGGCATTTGTGGAAGGCTCAACAGCTGAATCGGTAACTACTACTGTTGGCTCCTCAGACTGGCCAGTGGAGGTGGTTGCCATACCTTTGAACTTCGGGTTGTCAGCACCCTGTAGGTGGTACCATGAGAAAGGCTTCTTGGTCTTTACTTTTATATCATACTCCCTTGGCTCCACCTTTTGATCATTGATATACTCTATGAGAAAGTTCGGGTACGGGTATGATCTATCATATTTTTGGACAACTAATGTGATGTTGTTGGACATGATGACACCAACGTTAATCGGGTACCCAACCATAATTGAAGCCACCAGGACTGCTCAGGGAAGTGGGAGGTTGTTCTTATTTAAGCACGGATCAATACGGCTGCACACGAATGTCTACCACCCTTTGGCTTTAAAATTTAGGGTGGCCCGGACTCTGGGAACCCCTGTTGTGAGCCACGGAGGTGGTGGCCCTCGAGTAGCCAAAATCTTTGCTAACCACGGGTGAGCTGCATCACCCATAACAAGCTTTTCCAAGTATTGGACAGCCTCCACTTCTTAAAATCCCACATATGAGTTCAAGGCATAGGAGTCGAATCGGATTTTCAAGTTTCTCACTTTTGTTATCTTGGTACCCTTCTTTATGTGAGCCACATTGTCATAAAATTCTTTAACCAAGTGCTTATTTGCGTCGATGACACTTTAGGTGAACCATTTCCTTCCCTTTAGCTCCCGCAACTATCTAAGGACATTTGGATTGTGAACGTCCAAATCCTTCATCAAGAACTGTCGCTCAAGTGTGAGCGATCTTTGGGGCCACCACTCTCTGAATCTCTTGAAGGTAGTTAAGCTGACGAATCTGTCTTCCCACATATCTCTTCTCCTCAACCTCTCAAGGCCCCCTACTTGAGTTTCACCTCCTCTCCCATCATTCGGGACATCATCATCATCATCATCTACATTGATTGGTGCAGCCAAGGCATGTGAGTAAGAGGGCTCAGAATCATGGCTACCCTCTTCCGAACCTTTAGAAGAACTAGCAGCGGAAGATGACTCATCTACCAAGTGGAATCTACCCGGGACTTGTTGAGATCGGGTCTCAGGCATTGCTTGCACAGAGTTATCCTTAGAAGCTTCCCTAGACGGGAGATACTCACTGGACTCGGAGGGTTCAGGAACTCTGTTGGTGGTTGCTTTCTTACTTATGGCTCTCTGAATGGCAAGTAGTAGGCTACTCTTGCCTCGGCCTCGGCCTCGGGAGGGCTCACACCTCCCCTTTGATGTATAGCCTCTTCCACGTGAACGAACCATTGTCTGTATACATAGCAAGAAGAATCAGTTAGAGTTTAGGTTCATAGCATACATATGCAAGACAGTTGCAGGAATCAGACTATAGAAAAGGCAGTGCGGACCGCACAAAAGTGAGTGCGGCCATAGACAGTCGAGTGCGGACCACACAATTTCACAGTGCGGACCACACACTATTGAGTGCGGCCACACAACCCTAGTTTTAGACTGCTGGGTCTCTGATCATTTAACAGTGCGGACCGCACAATTTTCACTGCGGACCGCATAATTTCTCTGCGGTCCGCATATTTTTGAGTGCGGTCCGCACACTTCAAGCATCAATTTTACCCTAACCCTAAGATCTGCGGATCGCATAAAAATGTATGCGGTCGCACAATTTGAAAATATTCGGCACTGCCTTACGTTTCATGCAATTTTGTTCACAAATTAGACATGGCTCGAGCAATTAAACATGATTACCTACTTACCCAGGCCCATTTAATATTTAAGATACTACCCACATGATTCTAAGCAAAAATGACTAACCATTGAAATTTTTAGGCATGAAAATAACCCTAGACAAAAGAACAAAACTAAGAGAAGATGAAAAATCTAAAGATGAAATGAACATGCCAGTAATGAAGGATGCAGTTGAGAATCTACACAGATGAAATGCTTGAAGTTTGAGAACTAATGGGGTATGCACTGTGTTTGATTAGGGATTGAGAGTTCAGAGAGAGTAAAGCGTGAATAGTATTGAAAACCCCTATTTATAGGCTGACCCAGTCGGGCCAAGAACTTACCAGAGTGCAGTCGCACAATTTTGAGTATGGTCCGCACTCTTTGCCTAACCCTGTGAAGAATCTCTGCGGTCCGCACAAAAGTTAGTGCGGTCGCAGGATTTGTGCAGGCCACACAATTTTATATGCGGCCGCAAATCGTTAATGATCTTTGACTGGCCAATCTTCAGAGAGCATGCATTTTTGGTCTTGCAGTTGTGCGACCACACATAGAATTATGCGGCCGCAGAGTGATTTTGCGGTCCGCATGTTACGCTCTGCAATATTATGTCGATATTTCGTCCTGCAGTATTACATTACGATGATGTTACGCTTCACAATATTAAATTACGACGATGTTGCACGCTGTAGTATTGTATGTTGAATTTGTCATAAGGTAATTGACATTGGTCCAAGGTAAAGATTATTTGGAGATTATAAGGATTATGCTATTTCAAACAAGTGATGAGTAAATTCGTGAAGGTGAGAGGGGAATCAAGTCAAGGAAAATGAATTTCCGTCCAAGTTTGGCTTGTTGGGATAAAATACGGGCCGAGCAATAATACCTGATATTTATGGACTAGTGTCATACAAGGTACCACATGACCATGATAGTAAGGTGTATAAGATATATGAAAAATGAGTAGTATTTTAAGTAAATTGAGATAATTTTTAATTATGCGGGTAATTGGTTAATTACCGTGTAATGGGACGGTACCTAATTAACTAATAAGTGGACAAAGATTAAATTTCCCACCCCCATCTCGACGTGGCAGCAGGACACTTCATAAAGAGATGACTCTTTGTCACTCTTGATAGGTGGCAAAAAGATGTGTGACCAAAACACTTCAATAACGTGAAGTGTTGCCCAAATCACTTCAATTCCAAAGATCTTTCAAAACCAAAACCACACTACAATCAATCCTAAACCTCATTCCAAATATTTTCAATACCAAAGACCTCACAATCAGAAGTAAACTTTAGCCATTTTCCTTGCAATCAATTCCTACAAAAAACCAACGAAAATTATTAAAGTCTTAGCAACGTAAAAATTTTGCGATTCTAACGGGGTACGGTACAACCTTTTCCAAGAATATCATATGGAATTTTTCCCTACTCCAGGTATGTCAAGGCTAAGCCTTCCCTTCATTTTAGCATGATCTTGTAATTACACAAGTTTGACAACGAGGCATAAAGGAAAATTCATATCCCGGAATTAACGTATATTTTCCTAGTCTATATTCTCCTTATCGGGACTTCATATTCAATTAAGTATTTCCTTTTTCCAGTCAAGAGAGCAGAGAGTGTATATATACAGTATTACAGTATTTTCATTACCATCGAGCTATAATCGATGGGCAGACCCATATTGGGCAACCTTTGATCAGATGGTAAGTTATATATCGATCCTACTGTGGCCGAGCACCTATGAGCTAGCCCAGTTGGCCGATATATATATATATATACATACCGAGCATTATAGGGCCGGACAGCTATTTTACTTACTATATTGAGAGAGTTGAGTCAGTATCAGCATGTAAGCATATCTTCAGATTATCTTTGACTTCCAGCTACTTGTAGTTCCTATATTATCAGTTTAGTTTCAGCTTTCAGTATATTGCCTTACATACTTGGTACATTATTTCGTACTGATGTCCCTTTTCTGGGGGCGCTGCATTTCATGCGTGCAGGTTCAGACAGAAAGAAGGGTAGACCTCCTCATTAAGTGTTGCTCAGTAGAGGCTTGTAGACATATCCTGTAAATTAGTGCAATATGTTGGGCTTGTAGGCCTTGTATATATGTTTGGTTGGTTTGTGAGTTGCAATAATTATGACGGCCTTATCGGCCCAGCTTTATATTTATATTTAGTCAGCATTCGCAGTTGTCTTGCAATGTGGCCCATGGCCAAAGTATGACATCACATGTTCAGAGTTCCTTAGTTGCAAGTTAGTACGCAAGGATAGGTAAGACTTTGGGTGCCGGTCTCGTTCCCAGGTTCGGGGCGTGAGAAAAGTGGCATCAGAGCAGTTCTAGCCTAGGGAATCTACAAGCCGTGTCTAGTAGAGTCTTGTTTATGGGTGTGTCGTGCACCACACTTATAAGCATGAGGCTACAAGGCATTTAGGACTATCACTCTTTCTTCTTACTCTAGATCGTATGATAGAGCTCAGTTATAAGAACAAAATTTCCTAAACTCGACCTTATTCATAATACGGCGATGCCTACATCTAGAAAGATGGTTGGTAAGGGATTGAAGGCGGTTGTGAAAGAGTTGAGTCAGGAGAACCCGATGAGCTTCTGGAAAAGGAGGCTTAAGGAAAGAATATCTATCGACCTTTATGGTGAAAGACAATGAGATATTCAGAAGGTAAATAAAAGTTTCAACAAGTGAAGGAAGCCAGGTGAAAAAGGGTACGAGGTATCCAGCTAATGAAGATTATCCTTAATTACCATTTAGGAAGAGAGATATAAGCATTTTGAGTTACCTTCAACAGAGGTATGTACAATTGGCCATACCAATCTAAGCTATGCTCTATGGGAGCTAACAAATATGGTTTAAGAGAAGGACATAATATCACGATCTGGTTGGGGTTTGAGTAACCCAAAATGGTGAATGGATTGTTTGCGCTAGTTGACATTGCCGAAGGATATTGCAAATGTGCTAATAGATCTCCTTATGTGACACCTAGATAGTGCACTCTAAAATAGTAATTCTAGATATGAGTACTATAAAGATAGGAACTGGAAACCTTGAAGGGATAAATATTACCTTAGTGTGGCTCCCGTCCCTAGTAGAGGGAGAATGTTAGGCAGCCCGAAGAGCCAGTAGATGGAGCAAGGGGAGGTAAAAGCGAAAGAATGTCCTTTAAAGTTTTCAAAATAAAGTGATAGATAGAAATATTAGCAGGGAAGAATCTATAGTCAAATGAAGAAAGAGACGAGAGGTGATGGGCCTTGAGACAACAAAAGAGTATAGGCCATATAGTCACATCCTCATTTCGAAAAATAAGTTTGCGACTCTAACGTGATTAACAGAAGGAAAAGTTAGACCCCAGAGTAATAGAAATCAGTATGGACTGGTGAACAAGATAAACTAAACATGAATTAGGAACTAAGGGATTTGATAATAGTCAGCATCATGAGAATTTTAGATTGCGTTCCAACAGTAATAGAATGGACAACAGAAGAAGATCCATGATGAACTCAGAGAATGGTCATTCAGGAAAACACTTACCTAAAGCAAGAAATGTGAGCAAAGTTAAGCTTAAGGGATTATATGTGCCAGTTACACTAAGTGTCACCATTGCGAGTGAGGAATTTTGTTATCCTTGGTACCGAAGGATTACCGCAAGGCAAGTAAGGGTCATTGATGATGCGAAAGGACGCCAAAGATGGAGAGGAAAACATCTATAGGCAGGTCGTCGTAACTCCAAGTCTTAGTACTCCCTTAAGGGGGGGGGGGAGGGGGAATATGGAATGATAAAGGAAGAATGCGATAAAAATGAGAAACGGATGAGATTGTACTTATCCAAATGTTATAGATATGCTATGATTCCAGAACGTTATGTAAGCACGATGTCAAAAAAAAAGGAAGTAAGGGTTCCTGCCCGGGATGTTATTGATAGATAAGGAGCCAGTATGTGAGGTAAGTTAAGACAAAGAAATAACCCAAGAAAGACTATGCAGAATATGGATATGAGGATGGACCGACGAGCAGTTAGTAGTTAATTCAGGAAGAGCCTAGTAATGACTAGACAAGAAGTTACAGACAAATCAGCAGATCATGCAAGATAAATGTAGTGAACCCCAACATGGAGAATTCAGCCTCGTAGCAACGTCGTTATAATACTTGAGATATATTCGAATAGGAATCAGGGTAGTTAAAGGTACCGTATGCATGTCACGGGGATAAAAGAAAAGTGCCACTGGGAAGGCAGTCAAATATCAGTTCAGAAGCAACCCTACAAGCACAAGGGCACGGAGGTAAGCAACTACAGATGATTATAGGCAAGAAAGGACATCAAAAGGTCCGTAATAAGCTCACAGCTTCACGAGAGTCAAGGTTTCTCCCTAAGTACTACAACGAAAGACTAGCTAAGAAAATAAGGAAGGAGGCTTCAATCTAAGCACAATGATCTAAAGAGGAAATGGTCGTGTAACAACGGTCTCACAACAACATTGTAAGCACTCCAAAGGAAAGTGGCACCTATCGTGGCTAATAAACGGGAAGTACAATTAGAAGTAATATTCGAGATCATATGAGTTGCACGAAAACTCTCGCATGTGCACACTAAGATAAGCTAAGTATGGACACAACAAGGGGGCAGAAGACCAGGAAAAGTAATAGCTTACGTTGAAATAAAGCTAAGATGGAACGAAATAAATTATTCGATCAATGATACATAGTGGTACTTATGAGCACACTTAAGGGTCTTTCTTACTTAGTGGGACCATCAGCTCCTTTATTTTCACGGGTTTAATCCCGAGAACTTATCCATTGTCGTCACCTTCTCACTTGCCTTCTTCTTATCTTTACTCTTGTCTTTCTAAGACCTTGTCGTTCTATCATACTTTATCTTGCGATCGATTACCTTATGATTTTCTGGAACATCAAGCGAGAGATCGCATCATCTCTAACTCTCCTTTTACTCTCAAATTAAACCTTTCAGTACTTAGAAACCATAGGCTGGAAGGTATGCCACTGATGACGCTGCTATCATTCCTGGATACTTAATCCCACCGTTTCTAGTTTTTACCTGAAGTATGGACAACTCTCATCCTTCTATACTTGAGTATTTCGTACGTTGTTCATTTTTACCTTACTTAATTTAAAATATCACCTCATATTTTCTATCTCTCTTTCATAACCTCCCTCCCCCATAGGTATAAATCACATCCACAATTTGAAGCTCTATTATAATACTTGCACCTCTGGTGCCAATACAATCCGGTGGGAGATCCATACTGAATTTTTTACGAGGCTGGTATTTTTCTAACTGGCTTTATCGTAGAGCCGTTATAGAATATGGTTGTTGTGCTATCTCCTCTTGCACCTCTAATATTAAGAGTGATTCTACTATGTTCTCAATCATGATTCCTATAACTTCTGGGTCCAATAATCGGATTCCTGATTTACTTCGTTGACGTAACTCTTTAGTTTCCTCCTTCTTCTGATCGGCCTTTATGTTAGCTTAAGTTATCTCTTATCTGGGGTTCATGGTATTAGTTATTCTATTTAGCCTTTCGTGGGCACTGAGGAATATGCATGATACAATCCTTTAACAATTTAATCCTTCGTTTATGACCTGGGCTCAATTCTTTCTCTTAACGTATACCCGAATCTTCTACGGCCGTATATGCTGCGTGTAATAACTCCGAACCCTTAAGTGTGCTCATAAAGTAACCAACTATGTATCATTGATCGAATAATTTATTTCGTTCCATCTTAGCTTTATTTCAACGTAAGCTATTACTTTTCCTGGTCTTCTGCCCCCTTGTTGTGTCCATACTTAGCTTATCTTAGTGTGCACATGCGAGAGTTTTCGTGCAACTCATATGATCTCGAATATTACTTCTAATTGTACTTCCCGTTTTTAGCCACGATAGGTGCCACTTTCCTTTGGAGTGCTTACAATGTTGTTGTTGTAGACCGTTGTTACCGACCATTTCCTCTTTAGATCATTGTGCTTAGATTGAAGCCTCCTTCCTTATTTTCTTAGCTAGTCTTTCGTTGTAGTACTTAGGGAGAAACCTTGACTCTCGTGAAGCTGTGAGCTTATTACGGACCTTTTGATGTCCTTTCTTGCCTATAATCATCTGTAGTTGCTTACCTCCGTGCCCTTGTGCTTGTAGGGTTGCTTCTGAACTGATATTTGACTGCCTTCCCAGTGGCACTTTTCTTTTATCCCCGTGACATGCATACGGTACCTTTAACTACCCTGATTCCTATTCGAATATATCTCAAGTATTATAACGACGTTGCTACGAGGCTGAATTCTCCATGTTGGGGTTCACTACATTTATCTTTGCATGATCTGCTGATTTGTCTGTAACTTCTTGTCTAGTCATTACTAGGCTCTTCCTGAATTAACTACTAACTGCTCGTCGGTCCATCCTCATATCCATATTCTGCATAGTCTTTCTTGGGTTATTTCTTTGTCTTAACTTACCTCACATACTGGCTCCTTATCTATCAATAACATCCCGGGCAGGAACCCTTACTTCTTTTTTTTTGACATCGTGCTTACATAACGTTCTGGAATCATAGCATATCTATAACATTTGGATAAGTACAATCTCATCCGTTTCTCATTTTTATCGCATTCTTCCTTTATCATTCCATATTCCTCCCCCCCCCCCTTAAGGGAGTTACTAAGACTTGGAGTTACGACGACCTGCCTATAGATGTTTTCCTCTCCATCTTTGGCGTCCTTTCGCATCATCAATGACCCTTACTTGCCTTGCGGTAATCCTTCGGTACCAAGGATAACAAAATTCCTCACTCGCAATGGTGACACTTAGTGTAACTACGCACTATAATCCCTTAAGCTTAACTTTGCTCACATTTCTTGCTTTAGGTAAGTGTTTTCCTGAATGACCATTCTCTGAGTTCATCATGGATCTTCTTCTGTTGTCCATTCTATTACGTTGGAACGCAATCTAAAATTCTCATGATGCTGACTATTATCAAATCCCTTAGTTCCTAATTCATGTTTAGTTTATCTTGTTCACCAGTCCATACTGATTTCTATTACTCTGGGGTCTAACTTTTCCTTCTGTTAATCACGTTAGAGTCGCAAACTTATTTTTCGAAATGAGGATGTGACTATATGGCCTATACTCTTTTGTTGTCTCAAGGCCCATCACCTCTCGTCTCTTTCTTCATTTGACTATAGATTCTTCCCTGCTAATATTTCTATCTATCACTTTATTTTGAAAACTTTAAAGGACATTCTTTCGCTTTTACCTCCCCTTGCTCCATCTACTGGCTCTTCGGGCTGCCTAACATTCTCCCTCTACTAGGGACGGGAAGCCACACTAAGGTAATATTTTCCCTTCAAGGTTTCCAGTTCCTATCTTTATAGTACTCATATCTAGAATTACTATTTTAGAGTGCACTATCTAGGTGTCACATAAGGAGATCTATTAGCACATTTGCAATATCCTTCGGCAATGTCAACTAGCGCAAACAATCCATTCACCATTTTGGGTTACTCAAACCCCAACCAGATCGTGATATTATGTCCTTCTCTTAAACCATATTTGTTAGCTCCCATAGAGCATAGCTTAGATTGGTATGGCCAATTGTACATACCTCTGTTGAAGTAAACTCAAAATGCTTATATCTCTCTTCCTAAATGGTAATTAAGGATAATCTTCATTAGCTGGATACCTCGTACCCTTTTTCACCTGGCTTCCTTCACTTGTTGAAACTTTTATTTACCTTCTGAATATCTCATTGTCTTTCACCATAAAGGTCGATAGATATTCTTTCCTTAAGCCTCCTTTTCCAGAAGCTCATCGGGTTCTCCTGACTCAACTTTTCAAAACCGCCTTCAATCCCTTACCAACCATCTTTCTAGATGTAGGCATCGCCGTATTATGAATAAGGTCGAGTTTAGGAAATTTTTGTTCTTATAACTGAGCTCTATCATACGATCTAGAGTAAGAAGAAAGAGTGATAGTCCTAAATGCCTTGTAGCCTCATGCTTATAAGTGTGGTGCACGACACACCCATAAACAAGACTCTACTAGACACGGCTTGTAGATTCCCTAGGCTAGAACTGCTCTGATGCCACTTTTCTCACGCCCCGAACCTGGGAACGAGACCGGCACCAAAGTCTTACCTATCCTTGCGTACTAACTTGCAACTAAGGAACTCTGAACATGTGATGTCATACTTTGGCCATGGGCCACATTGCAAGACAACTGCGAATGCTGACTAAATATAAATATAAAGCTGGGCCGATAAGGCCGTCATAATTATTGCAACTCACAAACCAACCAAACATATATACAAGGCCTACAAGCCAACATATTGCACTAATTTACAGATATGTCTACAAGCCTCTACTGAGCAACACTTAATGAGGAGGTCTAACCCTTCTTTCTGTCTGAACCTGCAGCATGAAATGCAGCGCCCCCAGAAAAGGACATCAGTACGAAATAATGTACCAGTATGTAAGGCAATATACTGAAAGCTGAAACTAAACTGAATATATAGTAACTACAAGTAGCTGGAAGTCAAAAGATAATTGAAGATATGCTTACATGCTGATACTGACTCAACTCTCTCAATATAGTAAGTAAAATAGTGTCCGGCCCTATAATGCTCGGTATGTATATATATATATATATCGGCCATGGGCTAGCTCATAGGTGCTCGGCCACAAGTAGGATCGATATATATACTTACCATCTGATCAAAGGTTGCCCAATATGGGTCTGCCCATCGATTTAGCTCGATGGTAATGAAAATACTGTAATACTGTATATATACACTCTCTGCTCTCTTGACTGGAAAAAGGAAATACTTAATTGAATATGAAGTCCCGATAAGGAGAAATATTAGACTAGGAAAATATACGTTAATTCCGGGATATGAATTTTCCTTTATGCCTCGTTGTCAAACTTGTTGTAATTACAAGATCATGCTAAAATGAAGGAAGGCTTAGCCTTGACATACCTGGAGTAGGGAAAAATTCCATATGATATTCTTGGAAAAGGTTGTACCGTACCCCGTTAGAATCGCAAAATTTTTACGTTGCTAAGACTTTAATAATTTTCGTTGGTTTTTTGTAGGAATTGATTGCAAGGAAAATGGCTAAAGTTTACTTCTGATTGTGAGGTCTTTGGTATTGAAAATATTTGGAATGAGGTTTAGGATTGATTGTATGTGGTTTTGGTTTTGAAAGATCTTTGGAATTGAAGTGATTTGGGCAACACTTCACGTTATTGAAGTGTTTTGGTCACACATCTTTTTGCCACCTATCAAGAGTGACAAAGAGTCATCTCTTTATGAAGTGTCCCTGCTGCCACGTCGAGAATGGGGTGGGAAATTTAATCTTTGTCCACTTATTAGTTAATTAGGTACGTCCCATTTACACGGTAATTAACCAATTACCCGCATAATTAAAAATTATCTCAATTTACTTAAAATACTACTCATTTTTCATATATCTTATACACCTTACTATCATGGTCAATGTGGTACCTTGTATGACACTAGTCCATAAATATCAGGTATTATTGCTCGGCCCGTATTTTATCCCAACAAGCCAAACTTGGACGGAAAATTTATTTTCCTTCACTTGATTCCCCTCTCACCTTCACGAATTTACTCATCACTTGTTTGAAATAGCATAATCCTTATAATCTCCAAATAATCTTTACTTTGGACCAATGTCAATTACCTTATGAACAAATTCAACATACAATACTACAGCGTGCAACATCGTCGTAATTTAATATTGTGAAGCGTAACATCATCGTAATGTAATACTGCAGGACGAAATATCGACATAATATTGCAGAGCGTAACATGCGGACGCAAAATCACTCTGCGGCCGCATAATTCTATGTGTGGTCGACAACTGCAAGACCAAAAATGCATGCTCTCTGAAGATTGGCCAGTCAAAGATCATTAACGATTTGCGGCCGATATAAAATTGTGTGGCCTGCACAAATCCTGCGACCGCACTAACTTTTGTGCGGACCGCAGAGATTCTTCACAGGGTTAGGCAAAGAGTGCGGACCATACTCAAAATTGTGCGACTGCACTCTGGTAAGTTCTTGGCCCGACTGGGTCAGCCTATAAATAGGGGTTTTCAATACTATTCACGCTTTACTCTCTCTGAACTCTCAATCCTAATCAAACACAGTGCATACCCCATTAGTTCTCAAACTTCAAGCATTTCATCTGTGTAGATTCTCAACTGCATCCTTCATTACTGGCATGTTCATTTCAATCTTTGATTTTTCATCTTCTCTTAGTTTTGTTCTTTTGTCTAGGGTTATTTCATGCCTAAAAATTTCAATGGTTAGTCATTTTTTGCTTAGAATCATGTGGGTAGTATCTTAAATATTAAAATGGGCCTGGGTAAGTAGGTAATCATGTTTAATTGCTCGAGCCATGTCTAATTTGTGAACAAAATTGCATGAAACGTAAGGCAGTGCCGAATATTTTCAAATTGTGCGACCGCATACATTTTTATGCGATCCGCAGATCTTAGGGTTAGGGTAAAATTGATGCTTGAAGTGTGCGGACCGCACTCAAAAATATGCGGACCGCAGAGAAAATTATGCGGTCCGCAGTGAAAATTTGCGGTCCGCACTGTTAAATGATCAGAGACCCAGCAGTCTAAAACTAGGGTTGTGTGGCCGCACTCAATAGTGTGTGGTCCGCACTGTGAAATTGTGTGGTCCGCACTCGACTGTCTATGGCCGCACTCACTTTTGTGCGGTCCGCACTGCCTTTTCTATAGTCTGATTCCTGCAACTGTCTTGCATATGTATGCTATGAACCTAAACTCTAACTGATTCTTCTTGCTATGTATACAGACAATGGTTCGTTCACGTGGAAGAGGCTATACATCAAAGGGGAGGTGTGAGCCCTCCCGAGCCGAGGCCGAGGCAAGAGTAGCCTACTACTTGCCATTCAGAGAGCCATAAGTAAGAAAGCAACCACCAACAGAGTTCCTGAACCCTCCGAGTCCAGTGAGTATCTCCGTCTAGGGAAGCTTCTAAGGATAACTCTGTGCAAGCAATGCCTGAGACCCGATCTCAACAAGTCCCGGTAGATTCCACTTGGTAGATGAGTCATCTTCCGCTGCTAGTCTTCTAAAGGTTCGGAAGAGGGTAGCCATGATTCTGAGCCCTCTTACTCACATGCCTTGGCTGCACCAATCAATGTAGATGATTGATGATGATGATGTCCCGAATGATGGGAGAGGAGGTGAAACTCAAGTAGGGGGCCTTGAGAGGTTGAGGAGAAGAGATATGTGGGAAGACAGATTCGTCAGCTTAACTACCTTCAAGAGATTCAGAGAGTGGTGGCCCAAAGATCGCTCACACTTGAGCGACAGTTCTTGATGAAGGATTTGGACGTTCACAATCCAAATGTCCTTAGATAGTTGCGGGAGCTAAAGGGAAGGAAATGGTTCACCTAAAGTGTCATCGACGCAAATAGCACTTGGTTAAAGAATTTTATGACAATGTGGCTCACATAAAGAAGGGTACCAAGATAACAAAAGTGAGAAACTTGAAAATCCGATTCGACTCCTATGCCTTGAACTCATATGTGGGATTTTAAGAAGTGGAGGCTGTCCAATACTTGGAAAAGCTTGTTATGGGTGATGCAGCTCACCCGTGGTTAGCAAAGATTTTGGCTACTCGAGGGCCACCACCTCCGTGGCTCACAACAGGGGTTCCCAGAGTCCGGGCCACCCTAAATTTTAAAAGCCAAAGGGTGGTAGACATTCGTGTGCAGCCGTATTGATCCGTGCTTAAATAAGAACAACTCTCCCACTTCCCTGAGCAGTCCTGGTGGCTTCAATTATGGTTGTGTACCCGATTAACGTTGGTGTCATCATGTCCAACAACATCACATTAGTTGTCCAAAAATATGATAGATCATACCCGTACCCGAACTTTCTCATAGAGTATATCAATGATCAAAAGGTGGAGCCAAGGGAGTATGAATAATAAAAGTAAAGACCAAGAAGCCTTTCTCATGGTACCACCTACAGGGTGCTGACAACCCGAAGTTCAAAGGTTATGGCAACCACCTCCACTGGCCAGTCTGAGGAGCCAACAGTAGTAGTTACCGATTCAGCTGTTGAGCCTTCCACAAATGCCATACCTTCCACAGCAGTCGGTCCTTCCACCGGGAAACAACCATGCCACCACCTTCTTTTCTAGACTATCAGCTCCATTATTAGTGCCTGCATCATCCGCTTATCCACAGACTTGTGTTGTGAGTCTTCCGGACATTGGCGAGTCTCAACAACTGGATGCAGGAAGCTACTTTAAAGATGTCTGACATATCCAGTGTTGTTGCAGCATAGTCTTCTGCCCCAGCAGCACCATAGGTACCTCCGTCAGTGGAGGAAACATTGAAGAAGATTCTGGACAACCAGAAGCCATTATGGAGACTCTGGTGGCGCATGGGGAAGTCAATGGGGAGTTGGGACATCAAGGAAAGAAGATGCGAAAGTCTCAGACGTCGAAGAAGTCAGTGGAGAAGTTGAGAAAAGAGATTACAAGCTAACATCTGCAGGAGATCTACCACTTGACCTACTTATGGAGCCAGTAGTACTAGCAGCATAGGTAGCACCAGCAGTACCGAGCATCAGAGGCAGCAGCCGGCCAGTCTGAGGAGGCGGATGCTACTGCCCTCATTGCTGAGGAGATGCTGCATATGCTCAGCAACCCTATTGTCCCTCGGCCAGGTGAATGATGAGATACGAGCTAGAGGAGACCGAGGGTGCTGCGGATGCCATTGCAGACGAAGACCACATGAGAGTTCTCTTATCTCTCTACCCTTCTTTGTTCTTATTTTTGTTAAGCATTGGGGACAATGCTTATTATTTATTCAGGAGGGTGGTCTATTTTGATTGATTTGACATTGATTGGCCTGTAATAACTCTTATACTGTTTTTCTTTTATCTTTATTTTCTCTTTGATTATGTATATATTTTTCCCTCTCATTTGATGTATATATTCATTTCCCTTATGCATATATTCATTTCCTTTTGGTTTGTATATTCGTTTGTCTTACTTTCCGTAGTTTACTTCATAGCTTCTTTAGTTTGCTTTTTCCTTAGTAGTATAACTTCTCATTTACTTTAGCAGCTTCTCTTTGATTTTTTAGCTTCTTTGCTCGTTGGAGTGAACAATAAGCCTTTGGTTTTCTTAATGCCACGGTTCTTTCCAAAGGTGGATTTTGTGTGAATCAGGGTGGCTCTTCCCAACGATGGATGGCGTGACAACCTTTCTTAAGGGATTGAGTCCGTTTTCTTTTATGTTTAGTCAAATATAGTAGTAATGAATAAAAGGGTCTCATGCATGCTTCACTTGGTAGCAACATAATTTCCTACGCCTTATGGTTAAAAACAAAGTAATTGGAAGAAAATAGTCTAGTTGTTGACCTTTTGACTCTTGTGTTGACTTAAACAGTCATCGAGTAGTTCAGTTGAGCCATTTGTGATTCTCAATCTTAACCAATGTTGTTGTGGCCCTCAACTCCGTCCACTTTAGCAATCCAGCAACGTGAGAGGTGAAATATTTAGTAGCAAGTCCAAGTACCCGTGCTAATAGTCTAGAATTTGCCCCGAATGTTTTTCTAGGCAAAATTCTAAGTGTAGCTTGGCTTGAGAAATGATTGTAGGCCTCTCCTTGATCCAATTTGAAATTTTAAATCTTCCACAGCCTACCAATGTGATATCCCTAGTCAACCCATTTGAGCCTACGTCCTTTTTCTTTCAATAACACGTACAAGACTTTATCCATTTTGTAATGACCCTCTCTTGGCACTCGATCTTTCCTTAGCATTCTTGGGAAACAATTGGCAAAAACATAAGTTTGAGGGAGAGATGAGGAGTTTGAAAGTGATAATAAGGCACAAAGAGAGAAAAAATGAAGAAAAGGGAAGGAAACGAAAAAAAAAAAAGAAGGAACAAAAAAAGAAAAATGCCAAAAAGAAAGTGAATAAGGTAGAAAGTTGAAGGGATTCAATGAAAAACAATAATGAAAGGCAGGAATAAATAGAAAAGGAGAAAAAATGAATGTCATGACCAAGAAAGAGTGATGTTACGTCTCTATAGTTCCCCCGAGGAAAAAGAAAATTGACTCAAAGAGTCGACAAAGTATGAGCCAAAAAAGAAAAGGAGTGCTTTTGGAAAGATGAAACCCATTCTATCCCATCAATTCCTACCTTGATCCAAAAAGCCTTCATTACACCCGAAAAAGCCTTATATGACTTCAAGTTGAGTGAGCTTGCATTAGTGGTGATTTACATGAGGGCAAGCATATGGTACTTAAAGCCATACTTGTGCATTCTTTGAGAGATGATAGCCGAATTTTTCACAATTCTTAATTTAGTGTTACATTCCTAAGTGAGTTATGCTACGGAGAGTAGATGAGGAGGAGTTTGGGTCCACAATGACCCTACGAGAAAGAGAGAGCTTCCTAGATGAATAAGTCAACTCTTGATACTCTAGTGTCACATTAGAACTATTGTACTCAAAAAGTCAAATCATTGCCTGTCGATAATTCGTACGTGTTGTGGATAATTGTTGGTCCCAGTTGATGTGTGATTGATTCACCTTAGGCTATCTAAAATAGTTCTTGTCTTGTGGAGGTGGGAATTACTTTATTTGCTTGAGGACAAGAAAAAGCTTAAGTTTGGGGGAGTTGATAAGTAGTAGGGTAAAAATTTTGACTACTTACTTGCACTCTTTTACTTTCATTTTAGCTCAAAATTGCTTAAGGTATTCCCGAAAACTAATGAAATGTGCTTGCTTGCAGGAGTTTTAAGAATACGAGCTAAAAGAGATGAAAATCAACTCAAGAAGGAGTAATTTTGGATAAGGACAAAGACAAGGCCAAAAAGGGCACTATGCGGACTGCACAATATTGAGTGCGGTCGGCAGATCATGAAGAAGACCTCTGACAAGAAATGACATGCAAAGTGCGGCCAGCACAATTCTGGTGCGGCCCACAGAAGAAAAAGATCAAGGAGATGGGATTTTAACTTCAAGAAGAATGTGGACCTCACCATTTTTATGCGGCCGCATAATCAAGAGCGGCGGCCACACTCATTTTTATCGCGGTCCGCAGAAGTCTCACATAGCCAAATCCCAAGATCAAGGAGTGCGTACCGCACTATAATTGTGCGGCGGCAGAAGCAAGAGTGCAGCCGCACTCATAAAAGTGCGGTTTTGCAGAAGTTGAAGGAGTGCGACCGCAATCCAGCCGCAGAGCTGGAACCTGTCAAGCCAAGTCTTATTGTGCAGACCGCACACATATTGTGCAGCCGCACAACTCCGCATGTGAAATTTTGACATATATTTTCAGCTTTATATAATAGAACATTTTGTCATTTTTAGGTGAAGTTTTGTTTTTGGGAGAGCACCTGAGCGTTTTAAACTTACTGTATTGGGTGACATTGTACTAGTTTAGCATTTTAACATTAGATTTTATTCCCTTAATCATCTTATATAGATTTTATCTTAGTTTATTCATTAATTTCTTCATTTGTTATGAGTAG
>NW_017673656.1:49442-85304 GCF_001879085.1 Nicotiana attenuata
GAAATTGGAACCACCATGGCCACAGCATCAATTGGAAGTGGCGGGTAACAATAATCAGGCAATTGGAATAATCAAGGCAACCAAGCAATTGGGGTGGAAATAATCAAAAGCAATTGGAGAATGCATGAACCAAAGGAGGGTTGGAACAACAACAAAATCGAGGGCTCGGGTTTGTCAAAGGCCCCTGATAGTTTCCAACAATCGAGCAATCCACCTCCCTACCTTCTCAAGGTCCAACTTGTCTAATAATGAGATGGTAGCAATTTGAGAACATGTTTAAACAGATTGATGGAAAAGAAATGCCGACTCCGATGCTCAATGAGCCTCTCAATACAACACTTCAATCGCAATTGGAAGTGTCATTGGGCAAAATCTCGCGAAGCTTTGAACACTCGTCCTAAGGAACAACAAGGATACGGTGGTGAACCCAAGAAGTGAGAATAATATGGACATGCTATGGCCCGTGACTACAAGAAGTGGAAAAGGTAGAGATGAACCACCACCAAACCAAAGAAGGAAATTGTGGATGATAAATGTAGTGTTCAAGAATATTGAAACTCCAAGAAATATGCGTTCAAGCTAATGAAGAATTGAGAATGAATATTGGATGCAAAATGTGGAGGAGACACAAGAAGAAGTGAACCCATCTACGGGAAACACGTGATTGGACATGCCGGAACCGGTAGTGGCCAAAGGCTAGGCACCAATGCCTAGGCCCCTTCTCCATACCCTCAAAGTCTTGCAAAGAAAAATAGTGAGAACCCAATCCAAAAAGTTTATTGATATGATGAAGAATTTGTCTATTCAATGTGCCGTTATTTGAGGCATTTGGAACAACATGCCGGGAATATGACAAAGTTTATGAAAGGATTTGGCGGAGTGCACAAGAAAAGATCAAGAATTGATGAGACTAGGCAGATAACACATCAAGTGAGTTGCTATTGTGCACTCAACGTACTCTGAAATGAAGTATCCGTGAGCCTTCACAATCCCTTGCACTATTGCGAGTGTTGCTTTGCCAAAGCTTTATGTGATCTCGGGGCAAGTATCAACTTGATGCCCTATTCGGTGGTTCAAAACTTTTGGGGATTGAAACCAAGACCACATCCATGAGGTTGCAAATGGCGGATCGTACAATGAAGAGCCTTAGGTATTATTTATGATGTGTTAGTTCGTGTTGACAAGTTCATCCTCCCGGCGGACTTTGTGATTCTTGATTGTGAAGTGGACTATGAGGTGCCTATCAATTTGGTAGACCTTTACTTGCTACGGGGAAGGCTCTTGTTGATGTGGAAGCCGGTGAGCTCACCTCTGTGGGGGTGACGAAAAGTGGTCTTCATGTGTGCAAATATATGACCGATGTGATTGTTGATGATGCTAGTGCCACACATGAATGTTGAGACAAATTGGAAGCAGTGTTGCTCAACCTTGATGATGATGAGGAGAATGATAGCTATGTGGAATGTGTAAATGCATTGCAAGGAATGGGGTGGTACACTTATGAACCCGCAAGTTTATCCTTGGATTTTGAGAACCGGAAGACTACCCAACAAAGCCCTCAATCGAGGAGCCTCCCACATTGGAGTTAAATCCATTGCCTCCGCATTTCAGGTATGATTCCTTGGCCCTTCTTCAACTTTATCGTTTATTCTTTCCTCTTCTTTGAATAACATGCAGGTAGAGTCCACATTGGAGGTGCTACGAAGGACGAAAAGAGCAATTTGATGGACATTGGCGGATATTCGGGGTAAAGCCCACCTTTTGCATGCACAAGATTGTTTTGGAGGAGGGTGCCAACGCTCCGTTGAACATCAAAGGAGGCTAATGAAGCAAGCAAGAGGTAGTGAAGAATGAGATAATCAAGTGGTTGGATGTTGGGGTTGTTTACCCCATTTTCAATAACTCGTGGACCTCTCTGGTGCAATGAGTCCTAAATAAAGGGCATGACTGTGGTAACAAATGACAAGAATCAATTGATCCCCACAAGAACTGTCACCGGTGGAGAGTGTGCATAGACTATAGGAAGCTCAACAAAGTCACTCGTAAGGATCGGTTCCGCTTCCATTCCTTGATCAAATGCTTGATAGGTTAGCCAGACGTGCCTTTTTATGCTTTCTTGATGGATACCCCTACAACCAAATTCTTATTGCTCCCGAGGACCAAGAGAAGACCACTTTCACATGTTCTTATGGTACTTTCTCGTTTTCAAGCATGCCATTTGGGTTGTGTAATGCAAACGGGACTTTTCAATGGTGTATGATGGCTATTTTCACGATATGGTGGAGGATATTCTTGAGGTCTTCATGGATGATTTTTCTGTGGTTGGAGATTCTTTTGAGGATTGCTTGAACAATTTGATATTGGTCTTGGTTAGATGTGTGGAGACAAATTTGGTATTGAAGTTTGGAGAAATGTCACTTCATGGTCGAGGAAGGCATAGTCCTCGGCAACAAAATTTTAAAACAGGTATTGAGGTTGACAGGCCAAAATTGAGGTAATCTCCAATCTTCCTCCTCCTACATCCGTGAAGGGAGTGAGGAGCTTCTTGGGTCATTGCGAGGTTCTATCACCGATTCATCAAGGATTTTTCCAAAGTGGTGAAGCCCTTGTGTAAGCTTTTTGGAAAAGGACGCCAAGTTCCATTTCAATGAAGATTGTATGAAGGCATTCGAATTTCTTAAGTTCAAGTTGACTACTACTCCTATTATGCACCGGATTGGAGCTTGACTTTTGAGCTCATGTGTGACGCTAGTGATGTGGCGGTTGGAGCAGTTTTGGGGCAAAGACTCAACACCATCTTCCATCCGGTCTACTATGCTAGCAAGACCATGAATGATGCCCAAGTCAACTACATAGTGACCGAAAAGAGCTACATGTTATTATTTTTGCTATGGAGAAGTTCCGCCCGTATTTTATGGGTACAAAGGTGATTGTTTACACTGACCATGCGGCGCTTCGGTACTTGATGAGCAAGAAATATTCTAAGGCAAGGTTGATGCGGTGGGTACTTCTATAGAAAGAGTTTGATCTAGAGATTCAAGACAGCAAGGGTAGTAAAATCAAGTGGTGGGCCACTTGTCCTGATTGGAGGCCACATGACGGCCTTGAGATAATTGATTCCTTCCCCGGATGAGCAATTGCTAGCCATTTTAATGACTGGGATTCCATGGTTCGCCGACTTAGAAAACTATCTTGTGAGTGGCATTGTACCGAATGAGTTCTCTTCAAACCAAAGGAAGAAGCTCAAACGGGATTGCCTTGACTATTATTGGGATGAGCCATACCTTTTCCGGATATGTACCGAGGGTATGATCAACGATGTGTGCCGGAGGAAGAACAAATGGGAATTCTGAGGCTTGCCACTCCACCATATGGTGGTCACCATGGGGGAGCGAGAACGGCAACTAAAGTGTTGAGTTGTGGATTCTATTGGCCTACTCTCTACAAGGACGCTAGTGATCTAGTCAAGCGTTGTGATGAATGTCAAAAGGTCGGTGGGATTTCTAGTAAGAATAAGATGCCCCTCACCACCATCTTCGAAATTGATATCTTTGATGTTTGGGGTATTGATTTCATGGGACCGTTCTGGAGCTCTTGTGGGAACACTTACATTTTGGTAACTGTGGACTATGTGTCAAAATGGGTTGAAGCAGTGGTTTTACCCAACAACGAAGCTCGAAGTGTGGTGGCATTTTTGAAGAAGAACATCTTACAAGATTCAGTACTCCTAGGACTATTATTAGTGATGGGGGTTCGCATTTTTGCAACAAGGATTTTGATACCTTACTCGACAAGTATGGTGTCACTCACAAAGTCTCGACCCTTACCATCCTCAAGCGAGCGGACAAGTTGAAATCTCTAACTGGGAGATCAAGAGTATTTTGTCAAATACTATGAATGCCAACCGGACGGATTGGTCAAGAAAACTTGATGATGCTCTTTGGGCTTATAGGATGGCCTACAAAACACCGGTTGGGATGTCTCCATATTGATTGGTATTTGGGAAGCGTTCATCTTCCGGTGGAACTTGAGGATAAGGCTATGTGGGCTTTGAAGTAGTTGAACCTTGAGCGGGCTGTTGCCGCAAACTTATGGGTAGCACAATTGAATGAGCTTGATGAATTCTGGTACATGCCTACACAAGTTCGTCCCTTTACAAGGATAAGATGAAGTACCTCCATGACATGTACATCCACAACAAGGAGTTTAAAGAGGGTGATCTTGTGCTATTGTTCAATCCCCTGTTGCGGATGTTTACGGGCAAGTTGAAGTCTAAATGGAGTGGTCCCTTTGAAGTGGTGAATGTACCCCTTTGGTGCTCTAGATTTGAAAAACAAGAACGATGAGGTGTTAAGAGTCAAGGGGCACCGGGTTAAACATTATCTTGGCAAGGTTGATGATGGCCACATTGTGGTGGTTCTTCAATTCAAATGATTGGTAATCTGCATCGCGCCGCGACGTTAAATCAGGCGCTTCTTGGGAGGCAACCATGTGTCCTTTACTTTTCTTGGTTTTCTTCTTTAGGTTAGATAGGCTTTGTTTGTGCTGACTAGTTTTGAAGTGTATGCAGGAATGGGTGTCCATTGCAAGTACTGTGCAAGAAAAATTTGCTAAGTGTCACAAAAGTGCGATGTCACGCCCTGAACCTGGAATGAGACCGGCACCCGGTGCCTCACCTATCCTTGCATACTAACTTTCAACTAAGGAACTCTGAACATGTGATGTCATACTTTGGCCATGGGCCACATTGCAAGAGAACTGCGAATGCTGACTAAATATCAATATAAAGCTGGGCCGATAAGGCCGTCATAATTATTGCAGCTGACAAACCAACCAAATATACATACAAGGCCTACAAGCCCAAAATATTGCACTAATGACAGGATATGTCTACAAGCCTCTACTGATGGATATACTGTGATCGGAACAGCTTCCCGACCTACTCATAACATGTATACATATATATACAGATGTACATAAGGTTCTAGACTCGGCAATCCGAAAGGCATGGAGCTTACTAATCAAGCTGAACTCGAGAAACACTTAATGAGGAGACCTACCCTTCTTCTGTCTGAACCTGCATGCATGAAATGCAGCGCCCCTAGGAAAGGGACGTCCGTACGAAATAATGTACCGAGTATGTAAGGCAATATACTGAAAGCTAAAACTGAACTGATAATATAGTAACTGCAAGTTGTTAGAAGTCAAAGATAATTTAAAGATATGCTTACCTGCTAATACTGACTCAACTCTCTTAATATAGTAAGTAAAATAGTTGTCCGGCCCTATAAGGCTGGGTATATATATATATATATATAACTGGTCTACCATAGTAGGCTCGCTCATAGGCTCTCGGCCTTACTAGGCTCTGTATCTCGAAAACTGGGCTCGCTTATAGGCGCTCGGCCACAGTAGGATTGGTATATAACTTACCATTGATCAGAGTTGTCCAATAGGGTCTGCCCATCGATTATAGATCGATGGTAATGAAAATACTATAACACTGTATATATACACCTCTGCTCTTCTTGACTGGAAGAAAGAAATACTCAATTGAATAGGAACCCGATAAGGAGAATAATAATCATTATAAGACTAGGAAAATATACGTAAATTCTGGGATATGAATTTTTCTTTATGCTCGTTGTCAAACTTGTGTAATTACAAGATCATGCTAAAATGAAGGAAAAGCTTAGCCTTAACATTCCTGGAGTAGGGAAAAATTCCGTATGAGATTTTTTGGAAAAGATTGCACCGTACTCCATTAGAATCGCAAAATTTTTACATTGCTAAGACTTTAATAATTTCGTTGGTGTTTTTTGTAGGAATTGATTGCAAGGAAAATGGCTTATGTTTACTTCTGATTGTGAGGTCTTTGGTATTGAAAATATTAGTAATGAGGTTTTGGATTGATTGTAGTATGGTTTTGGTTTTGAAAGATCTTTGGAATTGAAGTGATTTGGGTAACATTTCACGTTATTGAAGTGTTTTGGTCACACATCCTTTTGCCACCTATAAAGAGTGACAAAGAGTCATCTCTTTATGAAGTGGCCTGCTGCCACGTGGGGATGGGGGTTGGAAATTTATCTTTTATCCTCTTATTAATTAATTAGGTAATGTCCCTTTATCCGGTAATTAACCAATTACCCGCATAATTAAAAAATTATCTCAATTTACATAAAATACTACTCATTTCTCACATATCTTATACACCTTACTATCATGGTCAAGTGGTACCTGTTATGGCACTAATCCATAAATATCGGGTATTATTGATCTTCCCGTATTTTATCCCAACATGCCAAACTTGGAGAAAATTCATTTTCCTTGACTTGATTCCCCTCTCACCTTCACAAATTTACTCATCACTTGTTTGAAATAGCATAATCCTTATAATCTCCAAATAATCTTTACCTTGGACTGATGTCAATTACCTTACGACAAATTCAACGTACAATACTACAGGGTGCAACATTGTTGTAATTTAATACTGCAAGCGTAACATCATCATAATGCAATACTGCAGGACTAAATATCGACGTAATATTGCGGGTGTAACATCATTTCCCCCTTTGGAACATTCGTCCTTGAATGTTGACTGATGCTCTTATCATTTTCATAACTTATAGCTCTTGTGAATACCTTAATACTCTCATTTCCATTTAGGCACTTCTTCTGTGAATAAATCCAAAGGCCAGGGCATTCTCCCTTTAGGCCTCTTTCCCATGCCATGACTTGTGATCGAATTCCTTTCAATCTCGTAACTGTTGCACCTTCTATCATGCATCCTCTACGATACTGACCTTGTAAGTGTGCCTATGCGACTCTTATATCCTTTTTCCTCCAGCTTTTAGCCAATTCTCTTGCCTCACTTTGTAAACATATACAAGGCTTAATAGGATGCCTCTCGGGCATCTATAGGTGTACTGAAGTTCTTCGCTCCGTATCTGTAGAACTTGCGAATATGGCCTATATCTTATTTCATAGACCTGGTTATCCATCCATATGACCTTACTGCACCTAGGTAAGTCATACTATACCATAACTCTTACTTTCATTTATCGTTATTGAGGTCTGCAACCAACTCCAGGCTACTCTTGTTGTTTATCCTTAAGACTGATGGTAAAATTTCATCTCATACTGTTAAACTTTTATCCATCAATTGTTGATTTACCTTAATGTTGATTCCTCATCTACCACTGATAACTTAATCTTTTATGTAATATCGCCGCTAGGGCTCGCGCCTCATCGGGGACATCTGGAGTAATTAGATTGATCCACCTAGGGGTGATACTATACTATAGTTTTTCATAGCATCCCAATGTGGTTTACCTTATGTGGGTATTTTTATCCTGTACACTTCATGAAATCATTACTCAATCGAAGGCCCAAACATCATCCTTTATCTATCACAATTACACCCTCAGCAGCATTCCATCCTTTTTAAATGCTACTAGTCTTAGACTCCTTTGAGTTCATTCAGGCTATATTGAGCTTTCTTACTTAGTGGGACCATCAGCTCCTTTATTTTCACGGTTTAATCCGAGAACTTATCCATTGTCGTCACCTTCTCACTTGCCTTCTTCTTATCTTTACTCTTGTCTTTCTAAGACCTTGTCGTTCTATCATACTTTATCTTGCGATCGATTACCTTATGATTTTCTGGAACATCAAGCGAGAGATCGCATCATCTCTAACTCTCCTTTTACTCTCAAATAAACCTTTCAGTACTTAGAAACCATAGGCTGGAAGGTATGCCACTGATGACGCTTGCTATCATTCCTGGATACTTAATCCCACCGTTTCTAGTCTTTTACCTGAAGTATGGACAACTCTCATCCTTCTATACTTGAGTATTTCGTACGTTGTTCACCTTTACCTTACTTAATTTAAAATATCACCTCATATTTTCTATCTCTCTTCATAACCTCCCTCCCCCATAGGTATAAATCACATCCACAATTTGAAGCTCTATTATAATACTTGCACCTCTGGTGCCAATACAATCCGGTGGGAGATCCATACTGAATTTTTACGAGGCTGGTATTTTTCTAACTGGCTTTATCGTAGAGCCGTTATAGAATATGGTTGTTGTGCTATCTCTCTTGCACCTCTAATATTAAGAGTGATTCTACTATGTTCTCAATCATGATTCCTTAACTTCTGGTCCAATAATCGGATTCCTGATTTACTTCGTTGACGTAACTCTTTAGTTTCCTCCTTCTTCTGATCGGCCTTTATGTAGCTTAAGTTATCTCCTTATCTGGGGTTCATGGTATTAGTTATTCTATTTTAGCCTTTCGTGGGCACTGAGGAATATGCATGATACAATCCTTTAACAATTTAATCCTCGTTTATGACCTGGGCTCAATTCTTTCTCTTAACGTATACCGAATCTTCTACGGCCGTATATGCTGCGTGATAAAACTCCGAAGAAAGCTCAATATAGCCTGAATGAACTCAAAGGAGTCTAAGACTAGTAGCATTTAAAAAGGATGGAATGCTGCCTGAGGGTGTAATTGTGATAGATAAAGGATGATGTTTGGGCCTTCGATTGAGTAATGATTTCATGAAGTGTACAGGATAAAAATACCCACATAAGGTAAACCACATTGGGATGCTATGAAAAACTATAGTATAGTATCACCCCTAGGTGGATCAATCTAATTACTCCAGATGTCCCCGATGAGGCGCGAGCCCTAGCGGCGATATTACATAAAAGATTAAGTTATCAGTGGTAGATGAGGAATCAACATTAAGGTAAATCAACAATTGATGGATAAAAGTTTAACAGTATGAGATGAAATTTTACCATCAGTCTTAAGGATAAACAACAAGAGTAGCCTGGAGTTGGTTGCAGACCTCAATAACGATAAATGAAAGTAAGAGTTATGGTATAGTATGACTTACCTAGGTGCAGTAAGGTCATATGGATGGATAACCAGGTCTATGAAATAAGATATAGCCATATTCGCAAGTTCTACAAAGTACCGAGCGAAGAACTTCAGTACACCTATAGATGCCCAGAGAGGCATCCTATTAAGCCTTGTATATGTTTACAAAGTGAGGCCAAGAGATTGGCTAAAAGCTGGAGGAAAAAGGATATAAGAGTCGCATAGGCACACTTACAAGGTCAGTATCGTAGAGGATGCATGATAGAAGGTAGCAACAGTTACGAGATTGAAAGGAATTCGATCACAAGTCATGGCATGGGAAAGAGGCCTAAAGGGAGGAATGCCCTGGCCTTTGGATTTATTCACAGAAGAAGTGCCTAAATGGAAATGAGAGTATTAAGGTATTCACAAGAGCTATAAGTTATGAAAATGATAAGAGCATCAGTCAACATTCAAGGACGAATGTTCCAAAGGGGGAAATGATGTTACACCCCGCAATATTACGTCGATATTTAGTCCTGCAGTATTGCATTATGATGATGTTACGCTTCGCAGTATTAAATTACAACAATGTTGCACCCTGTAGTATTGTACGTTGAATTTGTCGTAAGGTAATTGACATCAGTCCAAGGTAAAGATTATTTGGAGATTATAAGGATTATGCTATTTCAAACAAGTGATGAGTAAATTTGTGAAGGTGAGAGGGGAATCAAGTCAAGGAAAATGAATTTTCATCCAAGTTTGGCATGTTGGGATAAAATACGGGAAGATCAATAATACCCGATATTTATGGATTAGTGCCATACAAGGTACCACTTGACCATGATAGTAAGGTGTATAAGATATGTGAGAAATGAGTAGTATTTTATGTAAATTGAGATAATTTTTAATTATGCGGGTAATTGGTTAATTACCGGATAAAGGGACATTACCTAATTAATTAATAAGAGGATAAAAGATAAATTTCCAACCCCCATCCCCACGTGGCAGCAGGCCACTTCATAAAGAGATGACTCTTTGTCACTCTTTATAGGTGGCAAAAGGATGTGTGACCAAAACACTTCAATAACGTGAAATGTTACCCAAATCACTTCAATTCCAAAGATCTTTCAAAACCAAAACCATACTACAATCAATCCAAAACCTCATTACTAATATTTTCAATACCAAAGACCTCACAATCAGAAGTAAACATAAGCCATTTTCCTTGCAATCAATTCCTACAAAAAATCCAACGAAAATTATTAAAGTCTTAGCAATGTAAAAATTTTGCGATTCTAATGGAGTACGGTGCAATCTTTTCCAAAAATATCATACGGAATTTTTCCCTACTCCAGGAATGTTAAGGCTAAGCTTTTCCTTCATTTTAGCATGATCTTGTAATTACACAAGTTTGACAACGAGGCATAAAGAAAAATTCATATCCCAGAATTTACGTATATTTTCCTAGTCTTATAAGTGATATTATTCTCCTTATCGGGACTTCCTATTCAATTGAGTATTTCTTTCTTCCAGTCAAGAGAGCAGAGAGTGTATATATACAGTGTTATAGTATTTTCATTACCATCGATCTATAATCGATGGGCAGACCCCTATTGGACAACCTCTGATCAGATGGTAAGTTATATACCAATCCTACTGTGGCCGAGCGCCTATAAGCGAGCCCAGTTGTTCGAGATACAGAGCCTAGTATGGCCGAGAGCCTATGAGCGAGCCTACTATGGTAGACCAGTTATATATATATATATATATACCCAGCCTTATAGGGCCGGACAACTATTTTACTTACTATATTAAGAGAGTTGAGTCAGTATTAGCAGGTAAGCATATCTTTAAATTATCTTTGACTTCTAACAACTTGCAGTTACTATATTATCAGTTCAGTTTTAGCTTTCAGTATATTGCCTTACATACTCGGTACATTATTTCGTACGGACGTCCCTTTCCTAGGGGCGCTGCATTTCATGCATGCAGGTTCAGACAGAAAGAAGGGTAGGTCTCCTCATTAAGTGTTTCTCGAGTTCAGCTTGATTAGTAAGCTCCATGCCTTTCGGATTGCCGAGTCTAGAACCTTATGTACATCTTGTATATATATGTATACATGTTATGAGTAGGTCGGGAAGCTGTTCCGATCACAGTATATCCATCAGTAGAGGCTTGTAGACATATCCTGTCAATTAGTGCAATATTTTGGGCTTGTAGGCCTTGTATGTATATTTGGTTGGTTTGTCAGCTGCAATAATTATGACGGCCTTATCGGCCCAGCTTTATATTGATATTTAGTCAGCATTCGCAGTTCTCTTGCAATGTGGCCCATGGCCAAAGTATGACATCACATGTTCAGAGTTCCTTAGTTGAAAGTTAGTATGCAAGGATAGGTGAGGCACCGGGTGCCGGTCTCATTCCCAGGTTCAGGGCGTGACATCGCACTTTTGTGACACTTAGCAAATTTTTCTTGCACAGTACTTGCAATGGACACCCATTCCTGCATACACTTCAAAACTAGTCAGCACAAAACAAAGCCTATCTAACCTAAAGAAGAAAACCAAGAAAAGTAAAGGACACATGGGTTGCCTCCCAAGAAGCGCCTGATTTAACGTCGCGGCGCGATGCAGATTACCAATCATTTGAATTGAAGAACCACCACAATGTGGCCATCATCAACCTTGCCAAGATAATGTTTAACCCGGTGCCCCTTGACTCTTAACACCTCATCGTTCTTGTTTTTCAAATCTAGAGCACCAAAGGGGGTTACATTCACCACTTCAAAGGGACCACTCCATTTAGACTTCAACTTGCCCGTAAACATCCGCAACAGGGGATTGAACAATAGCACAAGATCACCCTCTTTAAACTCCTTGTTGTGGATGTACATGTCATGGAGGTACTTCATCTTATCCTTGTAAAGGGACGAACTTGTGTAGGCATGATACCAGAATTCATCAAGCTCATTCAATTGTGCTACCCATAAGTTTGCGGCAACAGCCCGCTCAAGGTTCAACTACTTCAAAGCCCACATAGCCTTATCCTCAAGTTCCACCGGAAGATGACACGCTTCCCAAATACCAATCAATATGGAGACATCCCAACCGGTGTTTTGTAGGCCATCCTATAAGCCCAAAGAGCATCATCAAGTTTTCTTGACCAATCCGTCCGGTTGGCATTCATAGTATTTGACAAAATACTCTTGATCTCCCAGTTAGAGATTTCAACTTGTCCGCTCGCTTGAGGATGGTAAGGGGTCGAGACTTTGTGAGTGACACCATACTTGTCGAGTAAGGTATCAAAATCCTTGTTGCAAAAATGCGAACCCCCATCACTAATAATAGTCCTAGGAGTACTGAATCTTGTAAAGATGTTCTTCTTCAAAAATGCCACCACACTTCGAGCTTCGTTGTTGGGTAAAACCACTGCTTCAACCCATTTTGACACATAGTCCACAGTTACCAAAATGTAAGTGTTCCCACAAGAGCTCACGAACGGTCCCATGAAATCAATACCCCAAACATCAAAGATATCAATTTCGAAGATGGTGGTGAGGGGCATCTTATTCTTACTAGAAATCCCACCGACCCTTTGACATTCATCACAACGCTTGACTAGATCACTAGCGTCCTTGTAGAGAGTAGGCCAATAGAATCCACAACTCAACACTTTAGTTGCCGTTCTCGCTCCCCCATGGTGACCACCATATGGTGGAGTGGCAAGCCTCAAGAATTCCCATTTGTTCTTCCTCCGGCACACATCGTTGGATCATACCCTCGGTACATATCCGGAAAAGGTATGGCTCATCCCAATAATAGTCAAGGCAATCCCGTTTGAGCTTCTTCCTTTGGTTTGAAGAGAACTCATTCGGTACAATGCCACTCACAAGATAGTTTTCTAAGTCGGCGAACCATGGAATCCCAGTCATTAAAATGGCTAGCAATTGCTCATCGGGGAAGGAATCAATTATCTCAAGGCCGTCATGTGGCCTCCAATCAGGACAAGTGGCCCACCACTTGATTTTACTACCCTTGCTGTCTTGAATCTCTAGATCAAACTCTTTCTATAGAAGTACCCACCGCATCAACCTTGCCTTAGAATATTTCTTGCTCATCAAGTACCGAAGCGCCGCATGGTCAGTGTAAACAATCACCTTTGTACCCATAAAATACGGGCGGAACTTCTCCATAGCAAAAATAATAACATGTAGCTCTTTTTCGGTCACTATGTAGTTGACTTGGGCATCATTCATGGTCTTGCTAGCATAGTAGACCGGATGGAAGATTTTGTTGAGTCTTTGCCCCAAAACTGCTCCAACCGCCACATCACTAGCGTCACACATGAGCTCAAAAGTCAAGCTCCAATCCGGTGCATAATAGGAGTAGTAGTCAACTTGAACTTAAGAAATTCGAATGCCTTCATACAATCTTCATTGAAATGGAACTTGGCGTCCTTTTCCAAAAGCTTACACAAGGGCTTCACCACTTTGGAAAAATCCTTGATGAATCGGTGATAGAACCTCGCATGACCCAAGAAGCTCCTCACTCCCTTCACGGATGTAGGAGGAGGAAGATTGGAGATTACCTCAATTTTGGCCTTGTCAACCTCAATACCATGCTTTAAAATTTTGTTGCCGAGGACTATGCCTTCCTCGACCATGAAGTGACATTTCTCCAAACTCAATACCAAATTTGTCTCCACACATCTAACCAAGACCATATCCAAATTGTTCAAGCAATCCTCAAAAGAATTCCCAACCACAGAAAAATCATCCATGAAGACCTCAAGAATATCCTCCACCATATCGGTGAAAATAGCCATCATACACCATTGAAAAGTCACCGTTGCATTACACAACCCAAATGGCATGCTTGAAAACGAGAAAGTACCATAAGAACATGTGAAAGTGGTCTTCTCTTGGTCCTCGGGAGCAATAAGAATTTGGTTGTAGCCGGAGTATCCATCAAGAAAGCAATAAAAAGCACGTCTGGCTAACCTATCAAGCATTTGATCAAGGAATGGAAGCGGGAACCGATCCTTACGAGTGACTTTGTTGAGCTTCCTATAGTCTATGCACACTCTCCACCCGGTGACAGTTCTTGTGGGGATCAATTGATTCTTGTCATTTGTTACCACAGTCATGCCCCCTTTATTTAGGACTCATTGCACCAGAGAGGTCCACGAGTTATTGAAAATGGGGTAAACAACCCCAACATCCAACCACTTGATTATCTCATTCTTCACTACCTCTTGCATTGCTTCATTTAGCCTCCTTTGATGTTCAACGGAGCGTTTGGCACCCTCCTCCAAAACAATCTTGTGCATGCAAAAGGTGGGGCTTATACCCCGAATATCCGCCAATGTCCATCAAATTGCTCTTTTCGTCCTTCGTAGCACCTCCAATGTGGACTCTACCTGCATGTTATTCAAAGAAGAGGAAAGAATAAACGATAAAGTTGAAGAAGGGCCAAGGAATTCATACCTGAAATGCGGAGGCAATGGATTTAACTCCAATGTGGGAGGCTCCTCGATTGAGGGCTTTGTTGGCGTAGTCTTCCGGTTCTCAAAATCCAAGGATAACTTGCGGGGTTCATAAGTGTACCACCCCATTCCTTGCAATGCATTTACACATTCCACATAGCTATCATTCTCCTCATCATCATCAAGGTTGAGCAACACTGCTTCCAATTTGTCCTCAACATTCATTGTGGCACTAGCATCATCAACAATCACATCGGTCATATATTTGCACACATGGAAGACCACCTTTTCGTCACCCACCCAGAAGGTGAGCTCACCGGCTTCCACATCAACAAGAGCCTTCCCCGTAGCAAGTAAAGGTCTACCCAAATTGATAGGCACCTCATAGTCCACTTCACAATCAAGAATCACAAAGTCCGCCGGGAGGATGAACTTGTCAACACGAACTAACACATCATAAATAATACCTAAAGGCTCTTCATTGTACGATCCGCCATTTGCAACCTCATGGATGTGGGTCTTGGTTTCCCAATCCCCAAAGTTTTGAACACCGAATAGGGCATCAAGTTGATACTTGCCCCGAGATCACATAAAGCTTTGGCAAAAGCAACACTCGCAATAGTGCAAGGGATTGTGAAGCTCACGGATCTTCCATTTCAGAGTCGTTGAGTGCACAATAGCACTCACTTGATGTGTTATCTTGATAGTCTCACAATTCATTGATCTTTTCTTTGTCACCAAATCCTTCATAAACTTTGCATATCCCGGCATCTGTTCCAATGCCTCAACTAACGGCACATTGATAGACAAATTCTTCATCATATCAATAAACTTTTTGAATTGGTTCTCACTATTTTTCTTTGCAAGACTTTGAGGGTATGGAGAAGGGGGCCTAGGCATTGGTGCCTTAGCCTTTGGCACTACCGGTTCCGGCATGTCAATCACGTGTTCCCTAGATGGGTTCACTTCTTCTTGTGTCTCCTCCACATTTTCATCAATATCAATTCTCACTTCTTCATTAGCTTGAACCATATTTCTTGGAGTTTCATATTCTTGAACCACTACATTATCATCCACAATTCTTCTTTGGTTTGGGGTGGTTTCATCTCTACCTTTTCCACTTCTTGTAGTCACGGCCATAGCATGTCCCATATTATTCTCACTCTTTGGGTTCACCACCGTATCACTTGTTAGTTCCCCCTTAGGACGAGTGTTCAAAGCTTGCGAGATTTGGCCCAATTGAACTTCCAAATTGCGGATTGAAGTGTTGTAAGAGGCTAATTGAGCATCGGAGTCGGCATTCTTTTCCATCATCTGTTTAAACATGTTCTCAATTCTACCCATCTCATTATTAGACAAGCTTGGACCTTGAGAAGGATAGGGAGGTGGATTGCTCGATTGTTGGAACATCAGGGGCCTTTGAAAACCCGACCCTCGATTGTTGTTGTTGTTCCAACCTCCTTGGTTATGGCCTCCCCAATTGCTTTGATTATTTCCACCCCAATTGCCTTGGTTGCCTTGATTATTCCAATTGCCTTGATTATTGTTACCGCCACTCCAATTGGATTGGTGGCCATGGTGGTTCCAATTTCCTTATGACCTCCATTGTTGTTGATTTTGTCCTTGAGCATTGTTTCTTTGGCCTTGATAATTACTGACATGTTGCACTTCTTCTTCTTGCTCATTGAATGAATCACCTTGATCATAAGCACTATCATCTTGCATGAATTGTTCCGGACGGCTTTGCATTTGTTAACCTTGTTGCCGTCTCTTGTTTATCATCATATTCACTTGTTTCGGCCCTTGAACTTGTTGAAACTGAGCTTTGGCCAATTGGTTCATTGTAGTTGTCAACTCGGCAATAACTTGCCCATGATCATGTAGCTTCTTGTGTAGGTGAATGACATTTGGTTCACCTTGAGGAACATTAACATAAGGCGTGTTCATGAAGTTCCTACCGGCGAGTTGATTTACCACACATTGATTTGTTGTGTTGATCCCCCTGTAGTAGGTTTGTTGGATCATGGCCTCGGTCATATCATTGTTCGGGCATCTTTAACCATGGTACGATATCTTTCCCAAATCTCATGCAATGGCTCATTGGGTTCTTGCTTGAACGCAAGAATCTCATCCTGAAGTAGCCATATGTCTCGGAGAGAAGAATTTAGCAATGAATTTTTCCGCCAACTCATTCCATGTGTGGATGGAATGATTGGGCAATCTCTCTAACCAGTCCAATGCCTTTCCCCGTAGAGAAAGGGGAAATAGCCTCAGCCGCAACGCGTCCTCGGAGACATTGGTTTGCTTACTCCCCCAACAAGTATCGATGAATCCTTTGAGATGCTTGTAAGCATTTTGACTCGGAGCCCCGATGAAGAAACCCCGTTGCTCAAGTAGTGTAAGCATTACATTGGTGATTTGGAAGTTGCCTGCCCTAATGCGGGGCGAGACTATAGCACTTGCATAACCCTCGTTTGGAAACATTCGGTGACCCGCCGCTCTTGGTGGAGGTGGGGGAGGAGCGGGAAAGTTGTCTTGAGGCGGACAGCCTCGTCTATTTGCTTGAGGTTCAAGAGAAACCTCATCCACTCGGTCATCATCAATGTCCCCCCCCCCCCCCATTGGCAAATTCCTAATGGGCTCGTTGTTAAGAGCCATTCTTGTACCTAAAATCAGTTCAAAAACAAAGTTAGTGACTCGGAAGGAAAAGAAGACAAATCACACAAAAACCTAGATATATAGCTAAATCTGTTTAACTTCCCCGGCAATGGCGCCAAAAATTAATGTCGCCCAAACTCACACCACAAATATAGGTTGTGAGGTGGTCGAAGCAATAATAAAATCCCAACGCAAGTCGGGGTCGAATCCACAGGGAGTTAGAATTTGGATTAGGTATACACCTAGTTTGAATGTATGATGTGCCTCAAATTACACTTCCACATTTTCAATTGTTGTATCTACTTCTAGTTTTAAGCTATTGATTGGAATTGTAAAGCTAAGAGATAATAATTTTGGATTCGGTTGTTTTTCAAGTTATAAAAGATCTAAGGTCGACTTCCACCCAGGTGGTTACCTAACGGGTTGTAAACTCTAGGGCATGTTTGATTGGTCGGGGTTGTAATATAGTGTATACGGTGGAATCAGAGGGTCCAATTTCCCGTTATTAAGGCATTCCAGAAGACCATCTCGGGGCCTCGAGGCCGCAAAGCTGTGACCGAGTTCCCTCCCTCGAGGCTCGTCGACACCCGGCCTAGAGGCAATATCGACCATGGCAAGGGTAAAGAAGGGGAGTTCCCAAGACACACGGCTAAGTCTGGCAAAGCCTAGCCGACCTACTCTGAACCCGAATCAGGGTGGCATGTCCAGCCGTCCCATTTCCATATCTTTATAATTAATGTATTTTATACCATGTTGGGATTCCCCTTCTAAATAAAGGGGATCTTTGTCATTTTGTAAAGCAGGACTGTTGCTCCAACTACTTCACACGAAATATACAAGAACTCTCTCTTTCTCTCTCTAACATATTCTCTCGATATTGTTGCTCTTATTTATTATCTTCATATTTGTTCTTCATTTATTGCTTATCATTGGTCATAAAGGGCCTTCGCTGATTAGTTTACAACTGTTAGCCCTTCCCCATTTGCCCTTAATAGCTCGAGCCCAAGCCCAGGAATCAACCTCGAGGCCCCGTATCGGTCGGTCCGAGGCCCCGATCGGCTAGCTCCTCGGTTTAAACATTACTCTATTTTAGCTCGCATTTCGTCTATAAACTTCATACATTTAGCATCATCTGCCTAAACAACTAGCATAAAATAGATCACGTATTTTTAGAGTCCCATCAACAAATTTAATTGTTATTACCATTTTCACGGTAAACATATAGCAATCACATGCAATTACCCACTCAATACCTCTCGGTAGTTAGAGTGGTTTTTCTCAATTTGGCTTTCTCAAGTCCAAATGGGTATTGCACAACCCTAGCTAGAAATTTAGCTACTCATGAAAAATGAAGAAATTAAAGAAGAAACTAAGATAAAATCCATAAAAGATGATTAAGGAAAGAAAATCTAATGTTAAAAATGTTAAACTAGTATAATGTTACCCAATACAGTAAGTAAAAGTGGCTCAGGTGCTCTCCCAAAACAAAACTTCACCTAAAAATGACAAAAAATTTTATTTACACTAAGTTGAAAATATCTGACAAAATTGCCGCTGCGGAGGTTGTGCGGCCGCACAATTATGTGTGCGGTCTGCACAATAAGACTTGGCTTGACAGGTTTCAGTTTTGCGGCCGCACAATTCTGGATTGTGGTTGCACTCCTTCAACTTATGCGGACCGCACATTTATGAGTGCGGCCGCACTCTTGCTTCTGCGGCCGTACAATTATGGTGCGGTCCGCACTCCTTAATCTTGGGCTTTGGCTGTATGAGACTTCTGCGGACCGCATAAAATAAGTGCGGCCGCGCTCTTGATTATCTGGCCGCACAAAAGTGGTGCGGTCCGCATTTCTTCTTGAACTTAAAATTCCATCTCTCTAATCTTTGTCTTCTGCAACCGCACCAGAATTGTGCAGTCCGCACTTTGCATGTCATTTCTTGTTAGAGGTCTTTTTCATGATCTGCGGGCACACTTAATATTGTGCGCTCCGCACGGTGCCCTTTTAGCCTTATCTTTGTCCTTATCCAAAATTACTCCTTCTTGAGTTGATTTTCATCTCTTTAGCTCGTATTCTAATACTCTTGCAAGCAAGTACATTTCATTAGTTTTCGGGAATACCTTTAAGCAATTTTGAGCTTAAGTAAAAGTAAAAGAGTGCAAATAAGTAGTGAAAATTCCTACTTATAATTGTCTCAGTTGGACAGTATGATAATGCAAATGAGTCTAGGACACGCCTTAAATGTGGTAGACCAATCGATTCCAAGGATAAAAATCCCCGAAAGAGAAAATGAGCAAATGATCAAGTTGAACCGAAATAATGTTGTTGTTGACAACAGTGTTGCATATAATGTTGCAGTTGAAGTAATGCAATAAGATGAAGATCTTGAGCCAAAATCCGTCGATGAATGCAGACAGAGAAATGATTGGCCAAAATTAAAAAAAATCAATTCAAGCGGATTTGGCTTCACTCGAAAACGTAAAGTTTTCGGACCAATAATTCGAATGCCTGAAGGTGTCAAGCCAATGAGGTACAAATGGGTTTTATGAAATGAGAAAAGTGAAGTCGTAAGATATAAAGCACGATTTGTGGCACAAGGATTTTCGCAAAGGTCTGACATTTATTATATGGAAACATAGTCTCTTGTGGTGGATGCAATTACCTTTAGGTATCTAATAAATCAGGCAGTCCATGAAAAACTTGTTATGCGGTTGATGGATGTTGTCACAACCTACTTATATGGCTCATTGGACAATAAAATTTTTATGCAAATCCTTGAAGCATTTAAAGTTCCTGAAGCACATAAAAGTTCAAGGGAAACTTTTTAATAAATATTTAGAAATTCTTATACGGATTGAATCAATCAGGGAGGATGTGGTACAACCGCCTTAGCGAGTATTTGCTAAAGGAACGATACAAAAATGACCGTATTTGCCCTCGTGTCTTTATTAAGAGGCCTGGATCTGAGTTTGTCATTATCGTTGTGTATGTTGATGACTTGACTATCATTGGCACTTCTAAAGAGCTTTCAAAGGCTGTAGAGTATTTGAAGAAAGAATTTGAAATGAAAGATCTTGGTAAGATAAAAAAATTTTCTTGGCCTACATATTGAGCATGTAACAAATGAAATTTTTGTCCATCAATCAACCTACACTAAAAAGGGTTTAAAGCGATTTTATATGGAATGCACATCCATTGATTACCCCGATGGTTGTGAGATCTCTTGACATAAATAAAGATCTATTTCGGCCTCAAGAAAATGATGAAGAGCTCGTTGGTGATGAAACTCCATATCTTAGTGTAATTGGAGCACTGGTGTATCTTGCTGATAATACCCAACCAAATATTGCTTTTGTAGTAATCTTATTAGCAAGATTCAGCTCCTCCCCTATAAGAAGGCATTGGAATGGTGTTAAGCATATATTTAGATATCTTTGGGGAACTATAGATATGTGATTGTTTTATTCTAATGAATTCAAGTCAGAAATGATTGTCTATGCCAATCCAAGTTATTTATTCCGATCCACATAAAGCCCGATCTCAAACAAGCTATTTGCTTACATATGGAGGTACAACTATATCATGGTGTTCAATGAAACAAACAATATCTGCCACATCTTCAAATCATGTGGAGATAATAGTCATTCATGAAGCTAGTGTGTAATATGTTTGGTTGAGATCAATGACTCAGCATATTCAGAAAATGTGTGGTTTTCCTATGGAAAAAAGATAATCCAACTAAACTATATGAAGGTAATATTGCTTGCATTGCTCAACTGAAATGAGGATACATCAAATGAGACAGAACAAAGCACATTTCACAAATGATTTTTTTCATGCATGATCTTCAATGAAATGGTAAAATTAATGTTCAACAGATACGCTCGTATGAAAATTTGGTTGATCTATTCAATAAGGCATTACCAACCTCAACATTTGAGAAGTTGAGACAGGAGATTGGAATGCGTCATTTTCGAGAAATAAAGTGATATTTTTATGAGGGTGAGTAAGATACGCGTTATACTCTTTTTTCCTTAGTCTACATTTTGTGCCACTAGATTTTCCTGGTAAGACTTTTAACGAGGCAACAAATAAAGCGTATTACAGATATGTGTACTCTTTTTCCTTAATTATGATTTTTTTCACATAGTTTTTTCTTAGTAAGGTTTTAAGGAGGCATATTATTTATTTTTTGACATCATCCAAGGGGGAGAGTTGTAAAACTATTAGTAAATGTGGATGTCCACTACTCTCATTACTTTCATCCATGCTGTAAATAACCACCCACTCATCACTATTATGATTGTAACTCTCACACCTCTAAACCTCTCCCCGTGATCTTTCCCATGATCTCAATTGTTAATGTCATGTTTAAGACTATCGTTTTGTAACCTTCTATATAATAGTATAAATAGAGGCATGAAATGTGATATGGGACACACTTGAACACTTGATGAAATAAGTTATCTCTTCTTCTTATTCTATTACTTATCAATCTTCTTGTTTTATATTGTTACTTTGAGCTACATTTCTTAACAAATAAACTAGTCACAAGAAGATTAAAGAGAAATTATTTCGCTAAGAAATTTTGAGCTCCAATATTAATAGGAAACAAAAACTAGAGAGACAGAAAAAGAAATAACCAAATAAAAAATATATTTGTATTGAAGAATTATGACGTTCCAGCCGAGATGGACCGCTGATGATGTTCCTAAATCTAGTAAATTAGAAACTCTCGAAATTTTTGAATTGGAATTTTGAAATATGTGTTACCGAATTCACTAGTAAGATAATGAATACTCTTTATTAAATCACCCGAAATCAAACCTCAGCGGAGTTCCCATCTATCCAAGCCTTAGTGGATAGAGTTACTTAGTACATATTGCTAATGGAAGGTGATAGATATCTCGTGATATTAATCGAGATGCCTGCAAGTTGGCATGGATATCATGGTTATTAAAAAAAAAAAAGAAAAAAAGAAACAAAAGGACTTGTTATACACTGTTTATTTCATCTTTAATTAACAGTTGTTATTGTTCGCTTAATCAGAGACGAGCATGTGACACATTCGAACAAGTTTTGAACATCATTAACATATTATAAAATTAGAATTTTTACATCGTTTTTGCTGATTACATTATTACATCGTATTAATAAAATGTTTTCTAAATCCCACTGGTGGAGGCAGGTTCCAGTGCAGATCCTTATGGGAAAAAATGTTAGGACCGAAAAATCAGGTGTCATGCGGAATCTAGCAAAGCAAACGTTGAACGACAATAAATCACACAACAAAGAGAAATCTACCAAAAGAGACACAAACATTTAACGTGGTTCGGTCAACTGACCTACGTCCACAACGGAGATGAGCAATCCACTATAATAAAAGAGAGTACAAAATATCGAGAGAACAACCTCACGAAGAGGCAAACACAAGTGACACACTAACACCTGTCCCGTAAAGTTCTCCCCCTAAACAAGACTCTCAAGCCCCCTATGGCTACGTTGTGGATGCTACTGAATGTGAAGGAAGGATCCTCAATTTATAGAAGTCCAAATATTTTCCTACAAGAAAAAGGACTAGCCAAATATTGGAGATTTATAATTTCCTTTTACAAAAAAGGAAAATCCAGTTAAGGTTATTATATTGCCCTTTTCTTTCAAGAGATAAGAAAATCAAATATGGTAAGAAAATTATGGCAAACACCTAACAAAAAAATTCAATTAAATCCTTTGGAATTTTAGATACCTCCACAAAAGTCCCTTAAGACGGTATTAATTACAGGATGTCCTTGAGCTGTCTCAATATTCCATGTACGAAATATAAGGGATTAGTTCTGATAAATATTACGCTTCATCTAATTCTACGCCTTATCAAGAAAGGTGAGTCGGCATGACTTAAAGTGAAATTAGGAAGAGCGAAAAAAGTTCTTATGGTCCAAAAGTGTAGCCTAGGCGACGAAAAAAGGGTCTATTGTTTCGATTAAAAGAACAACCAGTTGGTTTACCCAACTCCGACCCAGTATCACACATTCTCCAGGTAGGAATGTAAATGGGCAGGGCAGGGTATAGCGGGGCAGGTCAAGCCTTGACCCGCTAAAATTTACCGAACTCCGACCCAGGATCTCATATTCTCCAGGTCTGAGTCCTATTAAGGGATCTAGTGTCCAACTATCGACTTCTTTTAAAATTGCATCATCGGAGTTGAGCCAGAAATAACTGTTAGTATATACGCCCACCCAGGGGCGAATTCGTTGGAACCCAGTAACTTTTGTCCGAACTCTATATTTGCCTTCAAAAATTTATTGACTATGTACAAATTATTAATTAAGAACCCAGTAACTTAAAAGGAATAGAATCCCGAACCCATTAACTTCAAATCCTGGCTCCTCCTCTACTACCACCATAATCAGTTATGCATGTTAATTTATAGATTACCACACTCTTTTAAGCCAAAAATCGTACTTATTATCTATAACGTGTCCATCTATTTCCCATGTAGAATTGATTAAGCAATCAGCTTTTTTTTTTTTTTTTTTTGATTTTCTTTTTTTGGCTGTCTTCTACGTTGTGTCTATTTCTCCGTAATCAAACAAAAATTTGAAACAGAGTATTACAAAATGGGAAAACCTGAAACAAGTTTTTCTAGTTTTATATATTTGACACTAATATAAACTTCGTTTTGGCCTATGAATCTCTGAAATGATAAATATATTGTAAGAAAGTTCCGACTTCTGTGTAACTTTTGAAATTAAGAGACAATTTCCACCTATTAGAAAGCTTGTGAGCCCTACACAATTTTTTTCAAATTGTTATTTTTATAGATCCAAGAAGTCTTCCCGTATTAATGTAATTTCAGAAAAATATAGTAATTTTTTTCCGACCAAAATTATAAATTGGTTTCACTGAGGTGGAAAGCAAAAAGATCTCACCAACTCTCTAGCCAATCACACCCCATAAATAATTTATCTTGGTATGAGTCTTAGTAGCCGTTCGGACATAAAAAAGAAAGTATGGAGTTAAGTTGAAAAATAGTATTTGAAATTTGAAATTAAGCTAAGATACATATTTCACTTGAAAAAATGTTACAGTTTTGTGAGTGGAGAAAAAAGTTTTTCTGAAATTTTTGAATTTAAAAAATTTATTTTCGAAAAATTTCAAAAAATTTACAAAATTTCATGGACACACATTTTTAAAAAAAGGAAAAATATTTATGGACAAACAGGGCCTAAACATCATCGGTATCTTTCTTCAACTCTTAGATCGTTACATAATGAGTAAATTTTAACCTTTTTCTCCGAGGAAAACGAAACAATAATGAAGAAAACAGTAACATCTAAAGATTCTCTCAACACAATATTCTGTTCTATTTTTCTTTTTATTTCAGAGAACAAGAAAATTAAAAAGTGGAGTTAGGTAGGAAATTGTTAGGTAGGTATAGATTCTAAGAGTATCACTGAGCAGGCAGGCAGGCGGCTTGTTGTCGCTGTCAGAATAAAAGCTTTTGAGAGAAAAATAGAAATTTTGAAGAAAGAAGAAAATAAGTGGACAAACATTACTATAATTCACGGCGTTAGAGCTTTGAATAATAATTGCATGAAAGAGAGAAATTGTTTCTGTAGTCATCAGCTCACGTGGTTGTTTTTTGACCATTTTTATTTCACTAGATTTCGTCCATTTTTATATTCTCTTTATTCAATAACAATAACAATAACAATAAGGAGTACAATGTAATCTCACAAAGAAAGTTTGGAGAGAATAGCATATATGCAAATTTTACTCCTATCTTATAAAAATAAAAAAAATTATTTTCGAAGACCCTCGGCTCAAGAAAAAAAAAATTCTCTTTATACCCAAAACGTTTTTCATTTTGTCAAAAGAATGTTGAAAATAAAAGAAATTTGAATCCAACATCTTTTTTATTTGGTTTCCATCCGGTGTCCGGTAGCCGCATTGGAGCCCGACTATATCCGGATTCGCGCCTTGTAGGGCCTCATTCGAAGGGAGGCGCTCCCTACCAAGGATTTTTCCATACCTAGGGTTCGTACTCCATCTCGCAAGTATTGAGTATATGATTGAATAATTCAACAAGTATTTCCTGATTGAATGTGATTTAAAGATTCTTTTCTGTAGTTTGTATATAATATAAATATTTAAAAAATTAAGAATATACGTTTAAAATCAAATGAAAAAAGTTAGATATGTTAACTCTTTTTGTAAGTAGTATGTGGATGAATGTCCATGTGTGAATAGTTTGTGGATGGATTTTCATACTTTATGTTCATTCCTTGTACTATTTTATGAAAACTAAAGAATCATCCTTATTGTAATAAACAGAATTACTACAACAGAATGTTATTCTCAAATGATGAAGAAAAGGTAATTAAAATGCCTTACAACATATGGGATGGGAAGTGGGATATGGATATACCATTATCACTTGGCATAACCAGATCAAAAATACTAATAAGAACCGAATAGGTTTCTTCTTAACAGAAGAACATACCACAAGAGAAAATATATCCCTCATTCAAAATCGGGCTTCTCAGGGTATGTGCAACCAGACCTTTGGATGATAACATTTGACGCATAACACCCTGCTTTAACACAATCTGCAATAGGTTTTCCTTGGACCAAACTGTGCAAGGAATCCTCCAACAAATGCATCCCCAGCACCGTTGGTAACAAATGTACTATTTTAATATAGTAGTCTTGACCTTTTTATGCCAATAAATTGGCTTGTAACCAAATTGTAACTGACACGAAATTCGAAAAGAAAAACTCCTCCTTTCTATCTCTATTTATTATTTATGTTTTACTGAATTATTTTTATTTCATAACACGTTATCACCATGTAGCTCTAATTTCATTCTTATCCCTGCTAAGCTGAGTCATATTTTATTAAGGTATGTATCATTATATTTATTTTGTTATGGCAGTACATATCATATGCTCATTGTTTGCCGATTACTTATGCTCTTGAGCATCTTAAATAATTTAAGTACATTGTAGTAATAAAATAGCTATTTTCTTCAGTGCTTAACTCTTAGATGACCTTAAAGTCATCAAACTAGCTACCCACTAATAAAACAATATGTTGTTTCCACTTTATGGCCGGAATGAAATGAAATACTAGGTTGTTTACATGATATAGCTCTATTTCCATTTCTTTTTTCCCTTAATCATTTTGTTTCATTAATTGTTATTAACATAATTATTTTTCGAACTTATTCATCTTTTATGATAGTTTTCACTATGTTAAATTTATCAAAACTTGAATTTATGGCACGTGACATCATCGGGAAAAACTATTTATCATGGGTCCTTGATGCTGAAATTCACCTTGACGCTAAAGGTCTCGAAAATATTATTATACAAGAAAATGAAGTATCAAATCAAGATAAAGCGAATCTTGATTTTCCTTCGTCATCATGTACATGAAGGGTTAAAAACTAAATATTTAAGCGTAAAAGATCCACTTGAATTATGAATAATTTGAGGGACCGTTATAACCACTTAAAACCTACGGTATTACCAAAAGCTCGGTACGAGTAGATACATTTAAGGTTGCAAGACTTTAAAGCCTTAAGTGAGTATAATTCTGCTATTTCTAAAGTAAGTTCTCTATTAAAATTATATGGAGACACTATCACAGATGAGGACTTATTTGAAAAGATATTTTTTACTTTTCACGCTTCAAATATGGTGCTATAACAACAATACCATGAAAAAGGTTTTAAGAAATATTCTGTGGAGAACCTAAAGTAAGTTCCCTATTAAAATTATGTAGAGACACTATTACAGATGAGGACTTATTGGAAAATACATTTTTCACTTTTCACGCTTCAAATGTGGTGCTATAACAATAATACCATGAAAAAGGTTTTAGGAAATATTCTGAGTTAATCACATGCCTACTTGTGGCAGAGCAGAAAAATACTCTATTAATGAAAAATCATGAAGCCCGTCCCAGTGGGTCAGCTCCATTCCCGGAAGTAAATGTTGTAGTAGTATGTGATAAGTCAGAAAGAAAATAAAAATAATTACCGTAGTCGTGGACATGGTCGTAGACGTGGAGGTGGCACGGGACGAAATAATTATCGTCATCATGGTGATAATAAACAAGAGAATAATATAGGTTCTCAAATTAATCTTTCAAAAGGTAAAACTAATATGTGCACCTGATGTGGTATGAAAGGTCATTGGGCATATATTTGTCGTACGCCAGATTGTTTTGTCAAACTTTATCAAGCTTCCCTCAGAAAAAAAGAAAATAACGTGGAGGCACACTTGACCTTTCAAAATAATGAAAATGAAGTAGATCCCTCAAATAAATATGATTTTGAGGCACATCTTGCATATAAAGATAATGATTTTGGAGGCCTTGCAAATATTACTCATTTAGAAGCTAGAGACTTCTTTGAAGATATTGACTGAAGAACTAATCATCTTACAAGGGAATGAAGCTATAATAAGAGTTGTTATTTTTATTTTATGTTTGCAACTGGTTTATTTTTCTTGAATGTATTTTTCTAATGCATCATGTTTTTCTAGTTTCTACATTCCTAATGTATTTCTTAATGTTCTTTTTCTGTTAGTCTTCCATATTTCTTATGATGTACTTTTTACTTTTTTTATGAAAATATGAAATTTCCAGTCTTCAGTTGGACTCTAGATTAATAAAGATGATATATGTCTTCTGGATAATGCTACAACACACTCTATTTTAAGAGATAAGAGATATTTCTCTTATTTGATAATAAAATAATATTAATAAAATATCTAGTAGTACAAGATTGTGAGCCCTCGAGACTTGAAAGATTGATGACAGAGGTGAGTATGCGAGCCGTGTTGTAAGTGTTATTATGGATTGAGCTGCACGCCACAGCAGGACATATTGGCTTTATTCATATTATTATTATTATTATTATTATTATTATTATTATTATTATTATTATTATTCTGGATCGGGCTGCACGCTGCATCCGGCCTTATTGGCTTATTATTTCTTGTGGATCGGGCTGCACAACGCTGCAGGCCTTGTTGGCTTTTGATTAGCGCTTGGGCAGGATCCGCCCCTCCGGAGTCTGACATACCAGCAGTGAGTGCAGGCACAATAATATATATATATATATATATATATAGTGCTTTGGTGAGGGGCTTATGATCCAGGCACCGGTACAGTACTGAGTGATTGTATGTGCGTGTGTGTGTGTGTGTGATGAACTGGGCATTTGAAATAGACAACTTGAGTATGTTAAGGGTGAGAGTACCTGGGAATATCATCGTGAAATCATTCATTTGACATGCATGCTTAGCATGTAGGCATAGAGATGTATTTTTCCTCATGCTAGACGATACTGTGACATTCATGATTTGACATGTAGGCATAGATATGTATATTCCTCATGCTAGATACTATATGGTAATTAATGACTTGACATGTATATTGACATGTAGGCATAAAGACGTATTTTTCTCATGTTAATTGGTAAACGAAAATACTTATGTGGTGTTGTGAATTGGAAATACAGTTCTATATAAACTCATGTTTAGTTGATTTTTAGTTGCAATATCTGGACTTGACTGTTATACCTGAAAATCATGTCTACTTTTTCGTAACTGTGAACGAGTTGAGCATAATATCTTTTGAGCTATCATTTTTACTGCCTCTATTATATTATTATGAGTTAATACTGGCTATTGGTACGGGACACTTACCTTCTCCCAAGCTCGTCACTGCTTTTAACCTATGGTTAGGTTTGTTACTTATTGAGTACGTGGGGTTGGTTGTACTCATACTACACTTCTGCACCTTGCGTGCTGATTTTGGAGTTGATGTTGTTGTGTATGGCGGGAGCTGGTATTGAAGACGTACCTACGTTCCGATTATAGCTGCCTCTTGTTCTTGGTAGCTTTAGATTTATAAATTTGTTTTGTATATATTTCGAATAGATGATGTATTTATTTTGTACCAGCTTTGTAAATTCAAAGTCCTAGAAGCTCAGTACTTGTACCACAAATCTTTGGGATTTTGTATAGAAAGATCAGTTATTTTATTTATTGATTCTTATTATCCTACTTGAGTTGTGTTGTCTATCATTTGGCTTACCTAGCGGGTTAGCTTAGGTGCTATCACGACTAGCTGGGTTTTGAGTCTTGACAAGTTGGTATCAGAGCTCTAGGTTCATAGGTTCTACGAGTCATGAGCAAGTGTCTAGCAGAGTCTTGCAGATCGGTATGATGACGTCCATACCTATCTTCGAGAGTCTATTAGGCATCTAGGATAAATTTCCCATCTTTCTTTCCTCATCGTGCGACTTTGATTTAGCTCGAATCGTATCTATTTGAATTCTATCCACTTACACGTATGTGATGTGAGCGCTCGGTATCAGCTGTGCATCGACGACTTGTGATTCCATGGATGAGGTACGAGATATGTTTTTTGTGTTTTGGTGATGGGCTAGTCTGGAGGACTTGAGGTCGAGTTTTGACCGCATCTTGGGCATAGTGATTTCAGTTGCGTGAATATGTGCTTTTGGACTTCTATATCTGGTGGTGACCCTTGGAGTGGGACTGGGGGCTCTGTGAGTGGTGGGATAGCTATATGATATGTATCATGTGACTACGAGATGTGTTCGGATAACTTTGACGTAATGAGAGAAGTTTCTTGGGATGTGAAACGGACTATTGGGTCTATCTAATGTGCCGAACAGTCTCAAGATATGTGCGTGTCGAGAGGTTTTTCATGTTGTTTATTTGTGGAATGAAGTAGATTCTCATGTCTTATTGATGAGTTCAGACTCAGGAAGATTAAGTGATTGCGTAGTAGTTGTGGTTGTGAAAGGGTATGGAGAGATTTCAGTTTAAGGCTAAGCATGTGGGTTATCACCTGCGGGGTAATCTATGGATGTGTGATACTTATGATGTTGTGTGGAGAGTTTCTTTCTATCAGTGGGTTATATGTGTTGCGATTTAAGTTTGTATCGGTTGAGAAAGTTGACTTGACTGTCACGAGGATGAATGCATGCTTAGCGGATGATTTGAGGTATTTTATTATTTGTGTTGCATGAGCTTATGAAGGATTTTGTTGAATTTCAGTGCAGGATTATGGCAGTAATAGAGTATGGATATTGTGAGTTATCGAATATTTTATTATATGGCTTTGAGCCAGTGGGGGAGTCTTCTATCGACGATTTGATTGCATGGTTATGTGTTGTACTGGTTTCAGTTTGAGGCATACTTGTGAATCAGTTACAACTTGCGGAGGTTGAGATCAAGGATGACTCGAGTAAGGAAATTTCTGGATACGAGTTATGTTACACTTTATGGGTTTATGAAAATCATGGAACGATTTGAGTTGTTATTCATGACGGACGTAGTGAGCATGGAGTGGGAATTTACTTGCTTGCGTTAAGGCGGGGTTACTTCTTTGGGTTTAGTCGTGCTAATGGGGCACAAGTCGTTCAGCCCGTTTGGGCTATGTAATTGAGATTTGAGCAGACTGGATGACTCTCGAGAAGGTTCTAATGGATTAAAGATTTATATATAGCAATTGAAAATTTTCCGGATTTGTATATGGCTAGAATCTGAGATTTGCATTGGATGGTGTCGAGACTTGCGGTATTTCTATATCATTATGGATTCTACATTTCGGTATCAGAAAGGTAAAAGGAACAACTTTAAGTTCACAGAAGGTCTCTTCAGAGTGTGTGTCTCGGTTGTGGTACTTTTGGGTTTCTCAAGAGGGAATAAACCGGCCTTTAGGTCGATGTAGTTTTATGCTAGGATCTCTCGTGATGAGGATTGGGTTAAGGGTCGTAGTGTGCGGGCACGGAGAAGTGTTAACTTGAAGGCAATTCGGAAGGAACTCGAAGAAATAGGACAACTTGGTGGTGGACCGGATCAGTATTGTAATAGGTATAGTCGGTTATTTGGGTTCTTATGATATGGGGAGTCTCTACAGGTGTTTTGTGGCAGTACACTTGGGTTTGGTAAGCTGTGTGACTTGGTTGAGTTAGAGGGATTCAGTTCTGATGGCTTGGTTATGTGCAAATGGGCTTTGTAGAGTTCTCGATGATTTCTACCACGGCTTGAGATGGATATTTTCTACAGGCATGGGGATTTTGTTGTGCGTTGTGATTTTCTCCGGAATAGGATCAGGTGGAAGGTCTCTAGCTAATTGAGTATGGCATGATAGATGCGGTGCGTCTTGTGTGATTGAGATTTGCATGTACAAGGTCGCGGATCAGTTTTGAAGGGAAGGTCACGAATTCTTAGACAGTATGGACGGTTCCAAATGTTTAGATTAATGCTAGTACTACTTGGTATTACTTGAGAAGGGTGCGCATTTCAGAAGGTGCACTATGTTTTGACTTACACCTAGGTTAGTTATGATACTTATTATGTACACGGGGTCGGTTATACTCATGCAATATTTCTACACCTTGCGTGCAGATCTTGGAGCTGATGTTACTGTGTATGGCGGGAGCTGGTATTGATGATGTACCTGCTTTCCGGATATAGCTGCCACTTGTCCTTGATAGCTTTATAGTTGCAAATCTGTTTATGTATACTTCGAACAGATGATGTATTTATTTCATACCAGCTTTGTAAATTCTAAGCCTTAGAATCTCATGATTTGTACTACCAATCCCTGGATTGATGTATAGAAATTCAATTATTCATTATTGACGTCTTATTATTCTCATTTGAGTAGTGTTGAATGTTATTTAGAATACCTAGTGGGTTGGGTTAAGTGTCATCATTACTAGTTGAATTTTGGGTCGTGACAATTGCACTCATTCAAAGTCCAACAATCTCATCTCAATCAGTACAAGCCGCTCTACTGACATGCCACACCAATACTACCTAGAGCCACATACCATGCAATTCGTCCACCAAATAAGCAACAAATTAGATGTACCCAATGATGTAAAGAGAATCAAATGAGAGAACCGTCCTGCAAGCTCAATAGATAACACCACAAAACGCAATTCTATGAACCCATCATGCAAGGAGGAACGGAACACACGAAATAAGCACAAAGGGTCATACATCAATATAACTCCGCTGCAAAGCGTGACCTAATCCAAACACCGGTCCACATGGAATACCTCGAACCATGATACTCACAATCAACAACCATACGCATATCAACAACGAATACGTGAAGTGCATGATCATAACTATGGAGAAATGGGTAGCACAATATACCACAAACAGGAAGACCATAACCAAGGAGAAATTAACCATTTAAAACCCCAAGAGCCATCTTGCTCGAATTTCGCTACAAGGCCCAAACAGAATCGCATCATGTGAGTAAATAGTCAATAGTCTCACAACCCATTGCAGCATAGAAGATAAATAGATGGAACATAAGATACACGAATAAGATCAACTCTAACTGATGACATATCCTTCAATAATAGCTATGTTGAGTCAACAAATTCGACCCAGTGTAGAATACACATCCTCATTAGGCCTACCAATGGGACACCAAATCAACTCCAGTCATCCAAAAATAGATAAATAACCCTCCCAAAGGTCCACAATAACCTAAACATAACACATACTATTAGTTGTCTAACTTTTTCCATACCTTCACAGTCCGCAACCAAGGAACAATCTGCCTCTGAGAACCCTCCTAGTCTCGGAATCCCTAGAATACATGAATCACCATATCCGATCCCAACTCCAGCACTCGAATGACTATCACATCCTTCATACTCAATCATCTCATGAGAAATACTTTATAATTTTTTTGTGCCACATAGCAAAATTTGAATATCTGCAGTCGATCAACCAGGCGAGTACCGAAATACCAATGAAGCATCCGTAAGTCAAAATACAATGTGCCTTCTAAAATACGCACTCTTCTCGGGTGATACAAGATAGTGCCAGCATTTTTCTAAATACCGAAAACCATCCATATTGTCTTGAACTCATGACTTTCCTTCGAAGCTAAACCAAAAACTTGTACATGCAAACCTCGATCCCACACGCTGCACCGCATCTATCATGCCATCATATGAAAACACGAGAATCCCATTATCATCTCTAAATCACAAGTAGTATATTTACTCCATCAGCCAGAAACCTTCCACTCGGCCCCCATCAAAGAGAAAATCACAACAGAACATGCTCCTCATGCTTGTAGAATACATCCGTCCCAAGCCGTGGTAGAATTCATCGAAAACTCTTCCAAACCCATTAGCACAAGAACACGCCATTAGAAATGATCCCTCTATCTCAACCAAGTCGCACAGATTGCCAAACCTAGGAGCATTGCCACATCATACCTACAGATCCTTGCCACACCAAAAGGACCAAAATAACCAATCATTTATATTATCATGCTGATCCAGCCTACTACTAAGCTATCAATTCTTCGAGTTCATTCCGAATTGCCTTCAATTTAACTCTTCTCCTTGCCAGTACACTACGATCCTTAATGCAAAACTTGCTACAAGAGATCCTAGAATGAATCCACATCGTCCTAAAGCCCATAAGCCACTCTATTCCCTCTTAAGCACCCAGTACTGCATCGGAGATACCCACTCTGAAGAGACCTTATGTGATTCTAAAGCTGTTTCCTTAGCCTTTCTGGTACTGAAATGTAGAAAACATAATGATACAGAAATACCGCGAGTCCTGACACCATCCAATGCAAATCTCAGATCTTAGCCTTTTACAAATCCAGAAATTCCTCAAATACCACATACGGATCTCGAACCCATTAGAACCTTCTCAAGAGTCATCCACCCTATTCTAATCTCGAATGCACCGCGCAAACGAGCCGAATGACCTGTGCTGCATTAGCAGACCAACAACCAGAGAAGTAACTCCACCTTAACGCAACCGAGTGTCTCTCTTTTCTTAGAACATTACATCCATCACGAATAACAAACCTATACCATTTCAAGATTTTCATTTATCCATAAAGTGTAATACATCGTGCATCCAGAGATTTTCTTTCTCAAGTCACCCCAAAAACCAACCTCTTCAAGTCATAATTGATCTACAACCATGCCTTAGGCTGAAACTAATATATCATATTACCATGCAACCTGATCATCGATAGAAAACTCCCCCACTTGGGTCGACGCCATAGAACATAACATCCAATAACCCACAATACCTTTACACCATAACTGCCATGATCTCGCATCGCAATTTAGCTAAATGCTTCATGAACCCATGTAGCACTAATCAGAAAAAATACCTCAAATCATCTGCTAAGATCATATTCATGCTTGTGACAGTCAATCCAACTTTCTCAAGCGATCCGAACTCAAATTGCAACACATATAATCCACCGGTGGAAAGAAAATCTCCATAAAAATATCATAAAAATCACACATCCGTAGACTACCCTGCAGGTGATAACCTACCTGCTCAACCTCAATCTGGCATCTCTACGCCCTACCATGGTCACAACCACTATACAATCGCTAAATCTTTCTGAGTCTAAACTCGTCAACAAGACATTAGAATCTACTTCATCCCATAAATGAATAACATGAAAGATCGATCAACACGCACATAACTCAAGACTGTATAAGACATCAAGACGGAAATCAAGCATCCAATAGTCCTTTTCACATCCCAAGCAAACTCTTCTCATCACATCCGAGCCATCTAAATACATCCCGCAGTCACATCATACTCATCATATAACCATCCAACCACTCAGCGAGCCATAAATCTCGCTCTTAGGGACACTAACGAACATATAAGTCCAAAAGCACATACTCACACAATTGAAACTACCGAGCCCAAGTCTAAACCTGGTCTCAAGTCCTCCAGACTGGCCCATCACCAAAACACAGAAAACACATCTTGCACTTCATCCATGGAATCACAAGCCGTCGATGCACAACTGATATAGAGCGCTCACACAACATACAAGTGAGTGGAAGGAATTCAAAGAGATATGCTTCAAGCTTAACCAATGCCGCACGATAAGGAAAGAATGATGGAAAGTTTATCCTAGATGCCCTGTAGCCTCTCGAAGATTGTTATTGACGTCATCATACCGATCCGTAAGACTCTACTAGGCACTTGCTCATGACTCGTAGAACCTATGAGCCTTGAGTTCTGATACCAACTTGTCATGACCCAAAATCCACTAGTTGTGTGATACACTCAAATTAGACCTAAATAAATGGTGTAAGGTGGTCGATGTCAAATATAATAACCCAACTAGGTTGGGGTCGAATCCCAGAGGGAATAGGTGTGAAAAGATTACTTGAGTAGCGTGAAACTTGACTTAAATCGTAATTCTACTCTGTTAGTTTCAAAAGAGTATTGTAATTGTGATTGTCAAGAAAACTATTTTGTTAAGAGAATGTGGTTAATTTAATTGAGGAAACCAAGGTTTGTCCCCATCAATGGAATGTAATGCTATCGGTGTTAATATGATATATTTCTAATGGAAGGTCCTTTGATATTGCAAATGGTTTCTAAACGACTACCCAATATTTTCAAATAAGTAGCTAGTATTTCCTCTTTATGATTTTCCCAAATATAAAAGAATTACAATTAAGAAAAACCAATATATGCCAAGTAGAACCCACTTATCCCTAAGGGATTCTATTGAATAAGGTTTAAAACCTTGAGTTCTTGGTATTCAATTCTACCAAACCCTAAACCACATTTCCAAGTAAAGATAGAGTAAAATGGCACTAGTCGATGTTTGCAACAATCAACCATAAATGAAGCATGACAAAATGAATAAAAATCAACCAACCATTATATATATATATATATATATATATATATATATATATATATATATATATATATATATATATATATATATATATATATATATATAGTCAATGTTC
>NW_017673656.1:85324-125415 GCF_001879085.1 Nicotiana attenuata
TCAATGTTAAACACCCATTAATATTACACTTCTTTAAGGTCCACAAACTTAGTATTTAAAGTTAGCTACTCATACTAGAATACAAGAACAAAGTAATAAATAAAGTCATAAAGCTTACAAAGAGGACAGGACTTGGAATCTCTCTCAAAAGCTTCCAAAATAATGGTGTATTTAATGCTCTAAGTGTAGCCTCTTTTTCAGACAAGATGGTCCACAAAAACCCTCATCATTCTATTTATAATGGTCTAAAAGTCGTGGTCAAAAAGTGAGAAAAATGACCCTGCAAATCAAGTCTACGACGCATAATGGGTCACAGAAGGCTTTCGCGGTCCGCACATCTTCATTTTAACCGTAGAATTGATCATAATGTTTTCCAGTTTTCCGTTGCATTTTGGTTATGTGATCTGCATATTGGTTTCACAACCGCATAACGTACTGCAAGGTCATCTTTATTGGAACACCTTTTGTAATTGTGCGATCACTATGCGGTCTACACAAGAGTTATGCGACCGCACAATGAATCGCAAACTTGACTCTCAGAAACTGGGATGATCTGCTTCATTCTACAATGGGTCTGAGGTCCGCACATCACTTTTGCGGTTGCAGACCTACTGCATTTATGCCTTTCCATGGGGTTTTGTCATCTTTTTCATGTTTTTGGCCCTTCAAGTATGGTTTCCTGCAAAACACCAAAACTACATACGAAATGACTTATAATGCTTTAAAAGATGAGCTAAAGTCTATGTAATTAGTATCAAAAGTGCCACATTTCTACGGCACTTCATCGTGATGGCACCTAACTCAACCCGCCAGGTAAGCCAAACAACAATTACACAATTACGATGAAGATAAATAAGAACACATAAAGTGAAATAACTGAACTTCTATTCTTTAACCCAAGGATTTGTAGTACAAGTCACGAGTCACTAAGACTTAGATTTACAAAGCTGGTATAAAAATAAATACATCATTTGCTTGTAATATGGATCAACAGATTTTGAATCTAAAATAACCAAGAACAAGTGGCATCTATATCCAGGAAATTGATACATATTCAATGCCAACTCCCGCCATACATAGCAGCATCAACTCCAAGGTCTGCACGCAAGGTGCACCAATGTAGTATGAGTACAACCGACCCTATGTACTCAATAAGTAGCAAACGTAACCTTAGGTTGAAAGAATGAGCTCGGAAGATAGTCAGAGTCCAACATCAATAATCGATAATAACATGGGATATGATAATGCCACAAACAGTCAACAACTTAGAAAGTATAATGCTCAGCTCGATCACAATTTAAGCCAACCTAAAGGCTAAGAGAGAAGAGGAAGCTGGAGAGTTACATCTGCTAAGTAAATCCGAAGTCCTATTATTAGACCAAGATGATTACATAAATCATGACTTAGAACATTGCAGAATCACTCTTTATAGTAGAAGCACAAGAGAGATAGTACAACGACTATATTCTATAACAACTCTACGATAAAGCTAGTTAGAAGAGTACCAACCATAGCGATAACAAAAGATGGAGTGGAGATGACAGGATAAATATGTGCCCCCACTACTCGGGACTCCGAGACACTATGAGGGCGAGAGAGCATCATTTTTACCATTCGAGTAAGAACACAGACGACAACAACGTCATAATCTAGAATACTGCAGAAATAAGAAGACATGATCTGAGACGCGCGACATCATTTGGTCGGTACTTCAAAGATGATTGCAGACTATAAAGTATAATATGGATGAACGACTCTCTAGATTGACTGTTCAGTTCAAAAGTGTCCATTAGGACAAGCTACGGTAAAAATAGAAATGTGCTAGCTTTAATATAAGTACCATAATTTAAAAGATCAAGAATGTGAGTGAGATAAGATGACAATTCAAGAATAAATTTTTACGAGATGGGGATAAGTTAGGAGAGTAGAATACGAGGTTGAGAAGTTGAAGCCTATCATAAATAACTCACTCCTCCAAGTGTCACGACCCAAAATCCACCTAGTCGTGATGGCACCTAACCCAACCCGCTTGGTAAGCCAAATAACAGTTAACACAATTCTGATGAAATAAAAGTAGTCAACAAATGAAATAACTGTATTTCAATACAATATCCCAAGGATCGATAGTACAAGTCATGAGCCACTAAGACTCAGATTTACAAAGCTGGTACGAAATAAATACAACATACATTTGGAATGTACATAACAAATTACAAATCCAAAACTACCAAGGACAAGCGGTAGTCATATCCGGATAGCAAGTACATTTTTAATGCCAGCTCCCGCCATCCACAGCATCTCAGCTCCAAGATCTGCACGCAAGGTGCAAAAATTTAGTATGAGTACAACCGACCCCATGTACTCAACAAGTATATAACTAGCCTCGGCGAGATAATAGAAGCAAGACTTATAAATGATACTCGACAATCACCTGTATGATTCGCAACTCCAACAAGTACAGAACAATAATATGATAAAATCTTGAAATCACAGATAAAACCACCTTGGTGCAGACAATTTTCTTAACGTATGCTCAGTCAACAATCCAGGATATAAAGAAGATATGCAAATAAATCAGGTAAACAACCAAGGAAATTGCAAGTAAAAATGCAATGCAATAACCAGATATCAATCAGTTGCGGCGCACAACCCGATCCAAATAGAAGTTACATCACGACTCTAAGGCCACATCAGAATCTCAGTGACCGAACTAAGCTAATGATTAGCTCTCCCAGCCCACATCTACAAGAAACCCGTCGGTTTCTCATAATTCGCGTGAACACCATCAAGAAGGAACATGAGAGGGTGACCCTCGGAGGATGGATCCATATCCACACGCTTCACGGACAACTCAAGTGCAAAATGGACAACTCGCATGCTAATAATATCAACCATACAGATAACTCACGTGCTGCGCGGACAACTCATGTGCCTAAAATATCAATATCTGGATCCCCACGGACAACTCACGTGCTGCACGAACGACTTACGTACCAATAATATCACTCGCACGGACAACTCAAGTGATGCACAGACAACTCACCTACCAATAATCACAATCTACCTGGCGTGGTCACAGGATTAATAAAACAATCCGCCCGGCGTGGTTACAAGATCAATAACACAATCCGTCCGGCATGGTCACATGCTCAATAACACAATCTGCTCGGTGTCATCACATGATCAATAACACTCACATGCTAATTAATACAATCCACGGACGTGCTCATAGGCCCAGTCCAATCCATACCACACAAAAAGCATATATGCAAGAATACACGTACATGATCAATGAACATCAAATTTCATACTTCTGGACTGGTATAAGTGACATGCTAAGATGTATCCATGTGCGAAGTGTGCTATCATAGCTCAATCAGGCAAATACATCACGAAAACAACAATTATCATGTTACCACCATATGTACGACATACATCTGATTACGGCCCGATCGACTAGGCCATCTCATAAGAGACATCAACCACATCCACAATTTCAATTACCATTTCCAGCACAGTTACCACCATGTGTACGGTACGACGTTCGTTCACGGTCCGATCGGCTAGGCCATCTTATTTGAGACATCATCCTTTCAATCAATCATCCCCTATCTTTTAAATACATTGGCACGAAAGTCATTCTTGGCACTTGGCCGAATTTCACAATTCTAGTTTCCTTTTTTACATTCAACATTATTATCATCATCAACAATACTAAGGCCTATCATTTAAGGCATTAGTAAACATATGAGCAATTTGGGAAGTCCTAAGCACATAGAGGTGTTTCTTACACTTTGGCATAAAAACCTTAAATCATCTTGACATGAAGTCTCACACATTCCACATTTTGATCCATCTTCAAATGGTAAAATGACATGGTAAAACATTAGAATAAATATTGAACAGGTGTTCTTTAACACAAACAAATTCGGAATAGCCCATTCTATGATGATCAACTTGAGACTTACACCAATTACATGACACCGGGGGATTCGATTCTAAGAAGAAGGGGGTCTAGCCAACATACCTCAAATTCATTTATAATGGGAACTTTAAACACAAAAGGTTTCTTCCCAAGGAATGGGGCATACCAACAATCAGTAGAAACTCACATCAAAATCATAGACAAATAATACACCATTTAGTCTTGCAATACTCCCTCCCAAAAATGGCACTGTACAAAGTAAACACATGAGTATGTAAGATCTCGAACCACACCGAATATATTTATAAAGCAAGGAATTAGTTGTAAATAGCCACTTATGGGCATGAATTGAGTACAAAAACTTTTAGGCAATTGTATCTTCGAAATCATTTACAGTTGAGTCGAGGCTCATTTTGTATTCTTCATCTCATTAATACTACTAGCCACGATCATACCTTAAATTCTTGGCACGTTGGCCACACCCTATATCCTCAATTTACTTATTTCATTTTCGAGCATCTTTATAGATTATCAACCAAGACATTTTCAATCAAGACTTTAGGTACACATAGGAGCAATTATGAGTCTTAAACATATCAAGTTTTTCGCACACAAGTTGGCATACTAGCTTTGATTTGAAACACGACTGTCACGACTTTAATCTACCATGTCGTGATGGCGCCTAACGTGGAACTAGGCAAGCCGACTATTTTATCAAAACAAACCGATATTTCAAAATAAAGATATCTTTAAGGTATTTAATTAATAAAACTTCATAAGATAAATCTAAGTAACAAAGTGCGGAAGAAAAGCCTGACATCGGGGTGTCGTGAGTCATGAGCATCTACTAAGTACTGTCCAATAATATTAAGAGTAATACAGTCTGGAAAACAACTAACGCCATCTAAAGGAAGATGGAGGGAGAAGAGAAAGACTGTGATCGCCATGTAGCTACCTTGCTAACTCCTACAGATCCGCGACGGATGAAATCAACGCTCGCTAGCACGTGCAACAACCTTTGGATCTGCACACAGGGTGCAGGGAGTAATGTGAGTACGCCAACTCAGTAAGTAATTAAGGTAAATAAAGACTGAGTAGTATAAAACACATAAATTCCACATCATGAAATCGCCATAAGTACACCATGCTTTCAAATCAGTAGGTGAGTCAAATCATCTCGTTTAAAAATTCAGTTTTCGGTAAAATCATTTGAAGGTATTTTTTTAACACTTTCAAGAGAGGTTTAATGCAAAAGAGAGTAAAAGTAATGAAAATCATAAACAGTCCCTCGGGCAAAACATCGCTCGTATACAGCCCCTCGGGCAACATAAATCATAAACAGCCCCTCGGGCATAACATCACTCAGAATCAGCCCCTCGGGCAAACCTCACAGTCACTAGTATACAGCCCCTCGGGCATATCTCATATCACTCACTCAGGGTACCCGCGCTCACTGGGGGTGTGCAGACTCCGGAGGGGATCCTACAGCCCATGCGCTATAACAAGCCACCTCGTGGCTGTTGATACCCAATTTTTTCCAAAATATTTTTTTATTTGCATATATACCTTCAAAATCATGCATCAATAGGAATTGGCATTTTTCCATAATTTTCCTATATTTATTAATTTACCCAGCATTTCATTTCCAATAAATAATTACAAAATGGCGTTACAAATGATTTCAAAAGCATTTCTTGATTTAATTTATTATTAATGGTCCTATTTAAACAAAATTATTTCATAATTAGCCAAATTAGCATCATTTGTCTACAATTGCAATAACTTTGCAATTATAGCCAAAGCATATGATTTTATACTATTTTTGACCAGAAATTAATCATTTGTATTTTAAAATATTAAATAATAATTTTTTATTTATTTCTATGCATAAAATTCATTTTGTACAATTATCAGCTATTTTTGTAAATTGTTTTATTTAATTTAATTGGGTATTTAACAAATAACCAATTTCGTTTCAATTCTAGCCTAATTAAATCAGACCCCAACCCAATTATAACAACCCAAACCCCAGGCCCAATCCATCAATCCTACCCGACCCAATCCCTGTTCCAATCTGGACCGTTGATCAATTCTAATCAACGGTCCAGATCCTGCCTTTCCTAATTTAACCTAATAGACTACCCCCCATTCTCTCATTCTCTCATCACTCTCCGCCGTCACACCCTCCCATTCTCTCTCAAATTCTCTCAAGCTCCCTCTGCTAAACCATGGTTCCTCTCATTGGCCGTTGGCTCGCCGGTAATAATGGCGGTTCCACCACCCCCTAGCCTCTATGGCTCCCCCCATGCCGGATTATTTCTACCCTAAGGTCCTCAAAGAACCAGAGGCGGTTCAACTCACCCCCATGGTTTTTCATGTCATTCTCAGGCCAATCTTGGCCTGTCCGAGTAAGATCCTGCCATCTCCGGCTAGAACTTATGATTTTTGAGCGAATTCTCTCTCTTTGGGTTCTCTCTCTGAAACCCTGATTTTGACTCTTGATTTCTAAGATCTGTAATAAGATCTGAGTCTACTCGAGTTGTCTTTACTGTTTTCTTAAGGATTTCTCCGATTTCTTCTAAAACGACTCTTCGTCTTCAAACTAGGGTTTCTTAACCCTTTTCAAAATGGTTTTTCCTTCTGATCTTAGTATTAGTCTATAATTTTAACTATGTTTAAACGTTTATTTGAGTTTTCTCTTTTTACCTGAGTTATTATGTTGAAAACCCTAAGCTTCTTGGTTTTAATCCTGGATTCTGAGTCTGTTTTGTGATAACATGTTCGCTTAATCTGTATATGTGTTTGTTTCTCACGAGCCTTATGATTTTCTGTGGTTTTACCCTATCTTGTTCATCAGTGCCTCTGAATTTTACTTCTTCCGCCTATGTCATGTTTATTCTATTATCTCATGCTATGCTCTACATGAATCCCTAATTTTTTTTGTATGATTTTTGCCCTAATTAGCCTCTTAGAGTTATGATTTTGCTTACTATGTGCTTGTTCTCGTAAAATTGTGCTAAATCAGTGCTATTTGCTATTTTTGAATCTTTAAATCTCTGTGACTGATCCTTCACTGATTTCTTGTGATATTCTCTACTAATTTCAACCTCTAAATAATTTCTTGCCTTATTTTGTGGTTGACTATGCTATCAAATTGATTCTTAGACATCTTCCTTAATTAGAATTTGTCGAACCTAGCCTCTATTACATGCTCTGTACTATGCTTATCTCCGTATATGTCATGTTCAGTCTTACATGATTTCATTCCTTATTTGTCACTGCTTATTACCGTTTGATTTTTTTAAATTCCTTAATTAAGGGAAGTACCTATGCTGATTTGGTTCTAATTGATACATATTGCTTTAATTACTGCTGAACTATGTTTCCTGCCTTATTTGCTGCTTGTCCTTTAAACTATAAATACTCTGCTTTTCATTAACACAACACACGAACACATTATTTCAAAAGCTCTCTTTCACACACAAAAAAAACTCTTCTGCTCTCTTTTCTCTGGTTACTTGCTACTATTCCAAGTCAGCCGGCTACAAGCCAAGGCTGATTACTCTACTCTCTTGCTCCTCACTTTGTGTTTACTATCTTCTTCACTGGTATGCTCTAATTTCAATTCAAGTCCCAAAACAATATGCTTCTCCTATTACTTTAATTTGTCATGTGCTTCCATCTATGATTTTGTTGCTCAACCTGCAATTAACATGTCTACTTCACTGTCTTCTTTACTGCATGCTTCTGAATATACCCCCTTAGGATTAGCCTGCTCTTGAATCCCTTTCTAGTGTACCCCAATGTGACTATGTTTCTCTGATCCCTAGCATGCACCTTTCTGTGTAAAGTAGTTGGCTATCCTAAGTCTGTTTGATTCTGTATTACCCTGGAGTTCTTGTTGTACTTTTAATAGCCCTGACCACGTTCAAGGCTCCTCTAATTTTGTACCTCTGTGCATCTGTGCTTACTATGTGCCCTATACTTACCCCAAATCCCCATTACCCCTGAGTGGATGTGTGTACTTGTTTGATTCCACGTATTGAAGTGCTAATGAACCTCTTCTGGTTCTGTATTTGGTTTGATTGGTTGTTAGTCACCTTACCCTTTTCAAATTGTCTTATGTAATAACTCCCTATGTTGTTTTACAAAACTATTACAAACAAGTCTCTTTTCAAACTGTTTTCCTGCTTAAATATTTTCAAAACTATGTTAAGCACTCTCACTCTACACTTAGACCACTATGTTCTGCCCCTTTTGTGTGAGCCTTGCCTTGGGACCCTTGATCTCCCTCCGAACTTGGACATACAAAAGCTGGCCTTTCCATACTGCACTTACTCTGTCTTGGCTATGAAATCTGGGTGTGAGCACTGCCCGGGATCCCTTGAGGTCCTTAGGGAACTCTGACACACTCGAATATGAGAAAGGCTAAGAATCATGGCATTTGAGGCATTCTGGAGATTTTGGGCCTATCAATAGGCTCCCTACAACATAACTTTTATTTTCTTTCTTATTTCAATTGTGTAATTTATGCAAATGGTTTGTAATAACTATTGTAAAAAACTCCGGGGATGGATAGTGGAAAGGGAAGGGGTGACTATGCATGCTCTAGCTATTAAAAGGGTAGAAAATATGTTATTAGGTTTATTTTCCTACTTGCGCAATAGAAACCATGCTTAAGACTCATTTCATGCATTAGAGATCGTGTTCCCTAGGACTTACACTTACTGTTTTCAGCATGTCCATTTCGCTATCATATCACTTGGAAAATCTTGTGTTAAATGTGTTAATAAGCGGTGTTTCCTGCGATCATGTTCCTACTGCCATACGCACTTAGAGATCCTGTTTTAAGGCTAAACAACACTAACAAACATATCATTCCTACATATTCTGGAAATCATGTTCAAACGCTAAAATGTTTGTGCATATAGAAATCCTGCTTAGGATTCTGCATCTTTGCGCATTAGATACCATGTCTTAAAGATTTTATATTTGCTTACGCACGCTTAGGCCAACTATGAATGTGCAAAAAGGGGATAAAACAATTTCACTCAGTTCTTACAATTAACTGGTGATAATTCTATGTGCTGAACACCCAGAATAGCATGTTTAAACAACCTGTCTTCAATCAATTTTCCTTACTTCTAAGGATTGGTATACTATCTCACACCTAAGCAAGTCTTAGGCAACCAAACTGTTAAAATCAAAAATCTGCCTTCTTGTGTATGCTGCCTAAATTCTCAATAGGTTTTAAAATCAGTAGGCAAACTGATTAGGCCTTTCTGAGTAATACAACAAATCGGCTATCTGCTTACCTTCTAAAAAACACCTAGATGTCATGCCTTAGGAATCTGAATACTGCCCTTAACTGTGCTTGAGTCGTGCTGCTTATGTGTTTGTTTGAGGAGGAAAATCTGAGCCTTTTAATTGCTCCCATTTTGTGTGAAAGTCCTAAATGTTTTTGACTGTCGCCTTAGAATTTTTGCCTTTTTAAAACCTTAAGGGTACGTCTAGAACCACCTATAGGTAGAGGTCCTAACTCCCTTCAGGATCATTAAGAAGGGACGGGTAGCAGCACGCGATAGGAATCAGAGACCAACACTCGCTTTGCATGACCAATAAGGGGACGGGAAGGGTAGACATGGATATGATGACCGGTGCGCTAATGCCACGCGTAGCCCCTTTCTAAGGAGTGATTACCGGGCATTGTATTGATGTGATCCTATAGGCTAACCAACCTAGGACACCCCTTTACGTTCGTAAATATGCTTAGATGGTACTATTCTTTCTAGCTTTTCATTAACTATTTTTTTTTCAAACATCTGTGTACTTAAACTTAAACCCCCTACTATTTGAGCCATACTTGTTTATTTGCTAATTGTACAAATCCACAAAAATTGTTTGGCCGGGAACCACACAAATGGATTATTAGGGGTGCCTAACACCTTCCCCTTAGGATAATTTCAAGCCCTTACCCTGTCTCTGGTTACTAAACATAGTTATAAATGAACCCTATAGGTGCCCTAACGCACCTTAAATCGTTAGGTGGCGACTCTTCAAAAAATGCAAACCCCTTTGCCAAAAGGAAGGAGTTGTCTCAACCACAACGTCACAAACCCGATTTTGCGAGAAAAAGGGGGGCGCGACAGCATGGCGACTCTGCTGGGGACTTTTAGGCTTTTACCATTTCAGACCATTTTTGTGACTTTGTACCCCCCCTATGTTCAATTATTTGTTTAATTCCATTAAGCGTTTAATTTCTTCTTCAAAATCAAACTAACGTATCTTTCTTGTTTCCTTCCTTTATACCCGTTTTAAATTATAAAACTGCTGTATTTATTGCTTTCTTAACATGCAAATACATGACAACATGCTTTTAATTATTGCATTATCATGCTCAATATCATACTCCACTCGTGCCAAATAAAATACTATAGCAACGCTTGATGAGTGGTTGCGCCCTTCCTATATCATTACCCCCTAAATTCGGAAAGGCTTACTTGCGGTAAAACTAGTCGATCAGTGGTGCAGTCGACGGTTCCGTGCCTTCCCCCTTAAGTTGTCCGCTCAAGGGTACCAGTCTAAAACCCCATAGAAACCTTACTCTATTATTGTTGTTGTATGCATCATGGTCAAACCTAGCCGGGTCAGTTATGTTGTCCACATAATGATCCTTTAAGATAGCCTTGTCCAAAAGTCCACTGGGTTTCCCTAAACCCAAACGGACATCATCATGTTCTGTGCATTTATTTGGAGAACTAAATGCTTCATGCTAATTGTTGATGTTAAATAGTCGAGTCTGGTGGGGGTAAGGGCCTAACCTTGTTTGCCTCGCAGAAACATGAGGCATGAAGTCCCCAGATTCGGCATGGTCACCAATATCCACCCAAGATTGCTGAGTTGGTGGGAAGATTTGCATTATAGTGACCAAACCCTCGTCAGAAAATATCTGGGTAATCTACCATCCCTCCTAGAGACCCAACCTAACAACATGATAATAGAGGCTGCTACCTTATTTTGGGATTGTGAAAGGGCCGTGTTCCTCTTTGGGGACATCGAAATGACACCTTTGCTAGAGGAGATAGGAGGACTAGCCGGTCTAGTGTGGGAAACCCCGGGGTTGCTAATGCGTGAGAACTGCACAGGCAAGGGTTTCCTAAAAATGATGGGTTTGAAGTAGAATGCAGAATTGGTATGCCTAAAGGAATCGTACATCCCTTTTGACTACCTGTATGAAAGGTACGGTCACAGCAAATCATACCGTACCTACCATGGCGAGTTTGCCATCACATCCTTGGGACATATCCATTGTAGGGTATTCATTTTCATGTTTTGCTTTCTGGGTCTAATCGTGTTTCCAATGAAGAAAGGGAGAATCCATACTAGGCTGGCTATGGTAACCAAGACCCTAATGGAGGGGATTGGTGGGCAGACATTTAGCATTGTAGCCATGATCACTGCAGACATATACCGAGCCTTAGAGAAGTGTCAACAAGGAGTAAGAGACTTCGAAGGCTGCAATCTACTACTTCAGCTTTGGGTCATGGAACATCTCCAAAAGGGCGAATACCAACAAGAAATTCAGCGAAGGGCTTGGGATGACCACATCTCTTTCCACCATCCAAAGCGAATGAATTACATCCCCGACATGTTCGCTCAGCCTGAGAATGCCAAAGAATGGGTTGAACTCTTTGATAACCTGACTGAAGAACAGGTTCAGTGGATGTTCGAATGGTTTCCGACAGAGGAGTTCATCACCCGATCCAGAGATGCACCTTTCCTGATACTGATTGATCTAACAGGAACATACCCTTACGTCCCTCTTCAAGTTATGAGGCAAGCAGGTAGGAAGCAAGTCATACCCAGGGTCGACAAGATGAGCCATCTTCAAGATGACTTCTAAAATGATGATAGTCCCCACAAGTGCCAAGCCCATCACATGTGGCACTGCAAGATCGTAATGGAGAAAGACACCATTGAGCTAGACAGATATCATGCCTGTTGTACCCCTTTCTATTCTTGTTGATTGGAAGATAATTGGGCCGGTATGGGCAAGCCAGGGTTCGTTCAAGGCCACAGAATTATAGATGAAAAGGCCGAGGCACAAGTCAAATACAACCAGCTGTGCAAAAGGATTCGTGAATGCAAGAGCGAACACCACGAGATACAAGAGTCCAACCAGAAGCTGTTTGAGGAATGGAAAGACATGGCTATCAGAGCCAACAAAAGGCTAGGATTCGTAGAGCGATGCATAGTAGAACTAGAGGGAAACTTTCTTAAAAGGGTTGAAGACTGTCAAAAGGCTGAAGGGACCGATGGTGGACATCTAGGCAGAGCATACCTGTTACTAGGACTTCACGAATTGGGGAAGCTGTTCGAAGGAGCCAATGTTGTCGAGTCTGGGGAAGGTCCTTCTGGGACCAAATAGACAGCAATTTACTTTTTCACTTTATGAATGTAATAAGGCCAATGGCCATTAGTGACCTTTATTTCTCGCTGGGATTCGCCTATTTTTTATCAATAAGATGAGGCATTTAGCATTTTAAGTTCTTCAAATCAATTTGTCGCTAGGCCTACCTCGGGCACAAAAGAGGTTCCCAAATTAGGACACGCTTTAGATTCCTGCACTATGTGTTTAAATATTGCAATACTTTTTATAATCCTCACTAACTTGATTACCTTTTGTTTTTATTTTCTTTCTTTTTTTATTCCCCTCTCCAAAGGTTAGTTCGTGCACTCTGGCATCATCATCTTATTTCACGAGATCCAGGGGCCCTCCACCCACTCCTCCTCCTAGTCCCTCTACAGGCAAGAACAAAGGCATGAATAAAATGGAAGATTTAAACAACATCGGGAAGGAGAACACATCTGAACGGGTAGAGGTCATTGATGGCCAGGGTATTCAGGTACCTAATGAGAATGTGTCACAACTTGAACAGAAACTGTTGAAATTCCAGGAAGAGCTCGATCAGGTTCAGAATCTGGAAAACCTGTCATTTTCCCTCAACACCCCAGACATCAACTTCCCCAACGCTCAAAACCCCACACCTCCTCAAAATATCCCAAAACAGCAGAATCATCCCGCACCTCACCATCACGCTACTCCACCAAAGAACCAATGTAACACCTGCCATACCCCAAACAACATTCCACTACTCATCCCAGAACCTCAGAACTCCACAAACAACCATTTCCACACCCATACACCAGGCCACCGTAACAATCCTATCTACGTGGAGACCATGCCACACTCTACCCAACCTATCTCATACACACCTGAGTCTGATGAAAAGGATCTGCTTATCAGGAACTTAGCCGAGGAACTTAAGAAACTGACTAGCCGAATTCAGGGCGTCGAGGGAAGCAAAAGAATCGAGGGGCTGAACTATGAGGACCTTTTCATACAGCCTGATGTCGAACTGCCTGAGGGGTACAAACCTCCTAAGTTCGAGATGTTTGATGGCATGGCTGATCCAAGGGTCCATCTCAGGACCTATTGCGACAAGCTGGTTGGAGTAGGGAAGGATGAAAGGATCCGCATGAAGCTGTTCATGAGGAGTTTGAAAGGAGATGCATTGTCTTGGTACATCAGCCAAGATCCTAAGAAGTGGTCAAGATGGGTGAGCATGGCATCTGACATTACGGACAGATTCAGGTTTTACACAGAGAACGCACCAGACGTGTTCTATATCCTGAATTTGAAGAAGAAGCCCACAGAGACATTTCGCGAGTATGTTACTCACTGGAGGTCCGAAGCTGCTAAGGTCCGACCCGCCTTAGAAGAGGAGCAAATGAACAAGTTCTTTGTCCGGGCTCAGGACCCGCAGTACTATGAACGGCTGATGATGATTGAGAACCACAAGTTCTCCGATATTATCAAATTAGGTGAAAGAATTGAAGAGGGTATTAAAAGTGGCATGGTTACAAATTTCGAAGCCTTACAAGCTACAAATAAGTCTTTACAGTCCGGTGGTGTGTCCAAGAAAAGGGATGTGGGGGCCGTGATGGTTGCACAAAGGACCAAGTCTCCCCTCAAATACCAAACTTATCCAACACCTCCACTCACATACCAGTCGACCCCAAGTTAGCAAGCACCCTCACCTCGCACCAAGCTCCGCCACCAACTTATCAATCATCTCCACCCCCTACATATCAACCTACTTCACCCAGATACTCCCAACCCGCTCATGTATACCACACTTATAATTCTCAACCATCCCATTATCAATCACCCCCTGCACGCCAAAACTTCCCTAGACCCCGACCTAATTTTGATCGCGGACCTCCGAAATAATCGCCGCCATCGCTGAACCCATCGACCAGCTGTATGAGAAGCTCAAAGCTGCTGGTAATGTCACCCCTATCCCTGCTGCGACCCCTGAGAATCCTTCTCAATGGGTTAACCCAAACAAGTCCTGTGCATACCACTCCGACATGAAAGGGCACACCATCGATGAATGCCGCTCTTTGAAAGACAAGATACAGTCTTTATGATAACAAGATCATTGTGGAAAAGGAACCCGCTCCAAACGTCCACAACAATCCTTTGCCAGACCATAAGGGTGGAGGTGTCCACATAATTGAAATAGAAGATGACTGGGATCCCAAGGGGTCAATCGGGTTGATCACAGAAGGAGATGACCCGAAGATACCGACAATTACTCTCAATCCAATCATAGTCCAGATCCAACCGTCTAAGGATGCTGAGGTGAATATGTCTATACCTCTTAAGTTTGAAGCATTTCCACCCGCAAAGACACCGATACCAATTAAGGTTGAATTCGTGTCTCTGACAAATGCACCCGCACCATTTGAGGTTGCAGTCTTGCCACCCAAGGCACATGTTCCATTCGAAGGGAGGATAGCCACGCCGATCCCAGTGGCGGTGTCAACCATGCCACCCTTCTATACAAATGCTATACCTTGGGACTATACAGCCGATGCGAGAAGGAAGGGCAAGGTCAAGACTGAAGAAACTGTCGCAGCACAGGGTATGACACGAACTGGTAGAGTCTATACCCCTGAACATCTAGCTGAATCAAGCAAGCAGGCGTCCAATCGGCCACCCCTCATTGAGACAGGTCCGGACGACCTTTGGAGGAAAGTACAGGCCAAGGAGTATTAGGTCGTCGACTAGTTGAACAAGACGCCAACACAAATATCCATTCTCTCTTTACTGCAAAATTTTGAGACGCAAAGGAATGCTTTGTTGAAGGTGCTGAATAAAGCGTATGTACCAAATAACATCACTAGCGGGGAAATAGCTAATATGGTAGGACAAGTGCTAGAAAGTCATAAGATCACCTTTCATGAGGACGAGCTGCCACCTGAAGGGCTAGGGCACAACAAAGCACTACACATCACCGTGCAATGCAAAGATTATTTCATCACCAGAATCCTGATCGATAGAGGGTCCACTCTTAACATTTGTCCGCTGATAACGCTCAAGGAGTTTTGTATAGGGCCGCATGAGATAAAGGATGGAGCAATCAATGTGAAAGCTGTTGATGGTTCTCAGAGGTCCACCATCGGTGAGATTAGTCTATGCCTGCAGATGGGACCAACTTGGTTCGAGGTCGATTTCCAGGTAATAGATGAACCAGCGTCCTACAACGTGCTGCTGGGACGGACATGGATCCATGCTGCTAGGGTCGTAGCGTCAACGCTGCATCAGGCAGTAAAGTTCGAATGGAATCACTAGGAAGTGATCATTCACGGCGACGGTAGCAACCCTATATACAGTCGCCAGACTATTCCGGCAATCGAGGGAAGAAGGAAGCTGGGTGGCGAAACTTACCACCACATTGAAGGGGTCAATGTTATCGACAAAGACAAATGGTGGGACAGCAAAATCGAGAGCATACTGAGTTGGAGTGGGTACGAGCCTGGCAAAGGGCTCGGCAAGAACCTCCAAGGAATCTCTAAACCCATAAAAATCAAGAAACATGGCACTACCTTCGGTTTGGGATATGAATACACCTGGGAAGAATTCGATAACTGGTCGCCACCATGGCGCGGTCCTTACTACCCACTAGAGCAGCCAATACCGCATTTGGAGCAGACCTTCCAACAGGCAGACATTATTTATGGGTCAGATGAAGAAGAAGCACTTGCAGCAATGAAGAGCTTATTTCTAGAGGACAGTGATATGGACTGTTGCGTTATTCTCGAGGAGGAGAGGGAGGAAGGTCCTTCCATACAGGCTATGAGCAGAGGGGCACATCTCAAGAATTGGACCATCAGGACAACCAAAGCACGATGAGCCTTGGGGTAGCAAGGCTAAAACAAGCATTATTCACTATTTTATTTACTAAATGATTTTCTTTTCGCATTTTTCAATTCCCGCAATAAAATCTTCGATGTTCAAAATAATTATTCGCTTTATCAAAAGCATTTTTGATTTTTCTTATGAATTAAATTTATTGCTATCGTTTTCTCTCATTACTATAACTATACAACATTACTACTACTTGTCTTGATGAACCAAAGACTGTGACATGCAATAAGACAACGCAACAAACGGACATGGATTCAGAGGAAGATGGCATACCTGACGAGATTGTCAAAGAAGTTGAGAATTTTGAGAATAGACCTAAGTCCAACCTGGACGAGACCGACGTTGTCAACCTGGGAGATCCAGAAAACGTCAAGGAAACGCGAATCAACATTCACCTGTCGCCATCAGAGAAGGAAGAATACACATAATTTCTAAAGGAGCGTGAGGACATATTCGCCTGGTCGTATGATGACATGACTGGTCTGAGTTCGTCTATTGTGGCTTACAAACTGCCAACAAATCAAATGTGTCCACCGATAAAGCAAAAGCTTAGAAAGTTCAAGCCTGATATGAGCTTGAAAATCAAGGAAGAAGTCACCAAGCAGATCAATGCTAAGGTTCTCAGGGTAGTAGAATACCCGACGTGGTTAGCCAACATTGTGCCAGTGCCAAAGAAGGATGGGAAAGTCAGAATCTGTGTCGACTACCGGGATCTCAACGGGGCCAGTCCAAAAGACGACTTCCCTTTGCCAAATATACACATCCTGATTGAAAATTGCGCCAAGCATGAGCTACAGTCATTCGTAGATTGCTTCGCTGGCTATCATCAGATCTGGATGGATGAGGAAGATGCTGAGAAAACGACTTTCATTATGCCATAGGGAATGTACTGTTACAAGATGATGCCATTCGGCCTGAAGAATGCAGGGGCCACCTACATGAGGGCCATGACTACCATCTTCCATGATATGATACACAAGGAGATCGAGGTGTATGTGGACGATGTTATTATCAAGTCCAAGAAGGCCACTTACCAAATAGAAGATCCAAGGAAGTTCTTCAATAGACTGCGAAAATACAACCTGAAATTAAATCCGGCGAAGTGTGCATTAGGGGTTCCTGCTGGGAAATTGCTTGGGTTTATTGTGAGCCGCCGAGGAATAGAACTGGATCCATCGAAGGTCAAATCCATTCAAGAACTACCACCGCCGAGGAACAAGAAAGATGTTATGTGTTTCTTGGGAAGGCTTAACTACATCAACCGATTCATAGCACAGTCTACAGTTATCTGTGAGCCAATATTCAAGATGTTAAAGAAGGCCGCCGCCACCAAATGGACCGATGAGTGCCAAAAGGCCTTCGACAAAATCAAGGAGTACCTGTCAACACCACCAGTCTTAGTCCCACCTGAGCCAGGTAGACCCTTATTGCTCTACCTTGCAGTGTTAGATGGAGCTTTCGGCTGCGTTCTGGGGCAGCACGATGAAACAAGAAGGAAGGAGCAAGCCATTTATTATCCCAGCAAGAAGTTTACCCCGTACGAGGCCCTGTATTCTCACATGGAATGCACCTGTTGTGCTTTGACTTGGGTAGCTCAGAAGCTGAGACATTACTTCTGCGCCTATACCACATATCTCATATTGAGAATGGATCAATTGAAGTACATCATTCAGAAGCCCATGCCCACTGGCAAGCTAGCCAAGTGGCAAATCCTGTTGAATAAGTTTGACATTATTTACGTAACTCAGAAAGCGGTCAAGGGACAGGCACTGACAGACCACCTTGCTGAAAACCCCGTGGATGGAGAATATGAGAAGACATTGCGGAATCCTATGACTGCTGGAGAATGTTCTTCAATGGAGTAGCAAACTTCAAAGGAGTTGGCATTGGAGCAGTCCTACTATCAAAAACCGGTCAGCATTATCCGGTGTCTGCCAAACTCAGGTTCCCCTGCACCAACAATATGGCCGAGTTCATCTTAGGACTCAAAATGGCCATTGACATGAACGTTCAAGAGCTTCTAGTGATTAGAGATTTAGACTTACTTATACATCAGGTACGAGGAGAATGGGTAACCAAGAACTCCAAGATACTCCCGTATCTGCACCACGTACAGGAATTGAGAAAGAGGTTCACGAAGACGAAATTCCAAGATGTTCCCAGAATCCAGAATGAGTTCGCCGATGCATTCGCTACCTTATCATCTATGATACAGCATCCAGACAAGAATTTCATTGATCCCATTCCGGTGAAAATCCATAATGAGCCAGCTTACTGTGCCCATGTTGAAGAAGAAGTAGACGAAAAGCCTTGGTTTCATGATATCAAGGAATATTTGGCGAAAGGAGAGTACCCAGAACTTGCTAATCCTATTCAGAAACGCACACTTCGGAGATTGTCCAACAACTTCTTTCACAGCGGAGGAATCCTGTATAGGAGGACTCCTGATTTAGGATTATTAAGATGTGTCGACGCAAAGGAAGCATCCATGCTACTAGAGGAAATTCATGTGGGACCTGCGGTCCACATATGAACGGTTTTGTCTTAGCAAAGAAGATACTCCGGGCGGGTTACTTTTGGATGACTATAGAAACGGATTGCATCCAGTATGTCCGGAAATGCCACCGCTGTCAGATACATGCAGACACGATAAAGGTATCTCCAAACGAGCTTAACACAACATGCTCACCGTGGCCGTTCGCCGCCTGGGGAATGGACATTATTCGACCAATCGAGCCTGCCGCTTCCAACGGACACAAGTTCATCCTAGTAGCCATCGACTATTTCACCAAATGGCTTGAAGCAGCATCTTACAAAGCAATGCCTAAGAAAGTCATGGCAAACTTTGTCCGCGACCGGATTCTTTGTCGATTTGGAATTCCAAAGTCAATCATTACGGATAATGGCTCCAACCTCCACAGCGACTTGATGAAAGTCATGTGCGAAACTTTTAAGATCAAACACAAGAATTCCACAGCCTACAGACCTTAGATGAATGGAGCTGTAGAAGCCGCCAACAAGAATATCAAGAAGATATTGAGGAAGATGATAGAGAAGCATAGACAGTTGCACGAGAAGTTATCATTTGCTCTATTGGGATATCGCACCACAGTCCGCACATCAACTGGGGCAACCCCCTATATGCTGGTTTACAGTACAGAAGCTGTCATTCCCGCTGAGGTAGAAATTCCTTCCCTAAGGATCATACAAGGAGCTGAGCTCGACGACGCAGAATGGGTAAAAAGTCGTTATGAGCAACTAGCCCTTATAGACGGAAAGTGAATCAATGCAGTCTTCCATGGTCAACTCTATCAGAACAGAATGTCAAGAGCCTTGAACAGAAGAGTCAAGCCAAGACAGTTCACACCGAGGCAGCTAGTGTTGAAGAAAATTTTTCCGCATCAAGATGAAGCCAAAGGGAAGTTCTCTCCCAACTGGCAGGGTCCATGCATGGTTCATCGGGTTTTGACAGGAGGAGCCCTCATACTTGTAGAAATGGACGGAGAACTCTGGCCAAAGCTGATCAATTCAGATGCAGTCAAGCGTTATTATGTGTAATCTTTCAGCTTTCCTTGTATGATGTAAATTGAACTACGCCTGACCTGTTTCCGTTTAAGAGGAGATACGTAAGCAGCCCTATAGGTTCGGTCACAATTCAATAAAAATTTTCATTTCCCCCCGCAATTGGAAATTGGAGCAGAATTTTGAGGAACACCCTCAAAATTCCGACGTGATTTCAGCCGATCGCCGCACGAGCAACAGTCAGAAACGTCAACCCATTAAACTGGGGCAGAATTTTAAGGAGGACCCTCAAAATTCCGTAACAGGAGAGGTTGCAATATCCTGAACTACGTCACAGTCGTCGGTTCATCTAAAAGCTATTTTTTATTATACATTTGTGTCATACTTTTACAAAATCATGCACGTTTATTATTGAAACTGGTTTGTTTAGCAAGGCTACCCCAATGATACATACGGTGTCACCAGGTCAAAGCCGAATGAGTCAAGCAAAGCCAGCGAGGATATGAACTAACCTCCCCCTTTACAAAACTCACGATTTTTCTTTGGATGCAAGAACTAGGATTGCGAAATCCTTAAGCATACTGTACGTCCAGGGAACAAACATTGTTCTCAAAACCGTTGCACTTGCCAACATTTGCTATCAGCATACACCAGTAATGCTCCGTAGTCACAATGCTCCCTATAATCACAATGCCGCAATCTGCAATCAGCTATGAAAACTCTACTGTCATTTGTTATTTTATTTCTTGCATAAGGCTACCATTCTGCCTTCCAATTTTCATAAGGCTACTATTCTGCCTTCCGAGACTAACCGCTATCTCCATCTGCATTTGCATTGCATAAGGCTACCATTCTGCCTTCCAACTTACATAAGGCTACCATTCTACCTTCCAAGACTAAACGCTGTCTCCATCTGCATTTGCATTGCATAAGGCTACCATTCTGCCTTCCGAGACTAAACGTTGTCTCCATCTGCATTTGCATTGCATAAGGCTACTATTCTGACTTCCAATTTGCATAAGGCTACCATTCTGCCTTCAGAGGTTAAGCTCTACCTCCATCTGCATTCACATTTTTGCATAAGGCTACTTTCCTGCCTTTCGAGTCTAAGCTCTGCCTCCAATTTTCTTCGAAACTAAGCGCTATCTCAAGCATTATTTATCTCGCTTTTCTTACGGGCTAAGCTCTGCCCTTCAATTTGCAAGACTAAGCTCTGTCTTGTCCGCATCATACTACTGCATCCTTCATGGGCTGAAATATTGCCAACTCGTCCAAAGGCGTCATCGTTCGGAGGCACTATCTTCATGGCCCGAGAACACCATGTCATGGCCAGAGGACCTCTTTCAATCTTTTGCATATCATTATAAAGTCGTCGGTTCGGAGGCACCATTCTCATAGCCCGAGAACATCATTTCATGGCCTGCGAATCCTGCACCAAACAACCCATGGCCCATGACATCATGGTCTGAGGAGCTGTTCCTAGCCGTCCAAAGACAACATTCATGGTCCAACGGGAATTTGCATCATGTTTAATTTATACAATATATGCTTGTATTGTTTATTTGCTGGTAACCCGGCGAGCAACGGCTATCCCATCAGGAACGATCCCGCTTTAGTTTTCCCAGCCATATCGAACCTCACCATTCCCGTAAACCGTAAAACTCACCCGGCGCTAGATGTTGTGTCCGCTCTTGAGATGACTTCACCGGTGTACTTCGCTGATGAATCCAGAACTTCATATGGCCTGATTCCTGTAAAACCACGGATATGTAGGCAACTCTGAAACCAGGGTGCGGCCTAAAACTCTTCAAACCGTTACTCTCGGTCAAAATTGGCCATCATATCATGACTTGACAACTCTTTCATCCTTCTCGGGTAAAGAGGGACAACTGTTGATACCTAATTTTTCCTAAGATATTCTTTTATTTGCATATATACTTTCAAAATCATGCATCAATACCATTTGTTATTTTTCCATAATTTTCCTATATTTTATAAATTTACCCAGCATTTTATTTCCAATAAATAATTACAAAATGGCATTACAAATGATTTCAAAAGCATTTCTTGATATTATTTATTATTCATGGTCCTATTTAAACCAAATTATTTCATAATTAGCCAAAATTGGCAATCATTTGGCTACAGTTGCAATAACTTTGCAATTATATAGCCCAGGCATATGATTTTATACTATTTTGACCAGAAATTAATCATTCTGTATCTAAATATTAATAAATCTTTTTTAATTATTTTCTATGGATAAAATTCCATTTGGTACAATTATCAGCTATTTTTGTAAATTGTTTATATTAATTTAATTGGGTATTTAAACAAATAGCCAATTTTATTTCAATTTCTAGCCTAATTTAAATCAGGACCCCAACCCAATTAGAACAGCTCAAACCCAGGCCCAATCCATAAATCCTACACCAACCCAATCCCTGGTTCCAATCTGGACCGTTAATCAAATTCTATTTCAACGGTCCAATCCCCCCATTTCCTAATTAACCTAATAGGACTACCCCCCCCCCCCCCCCCGCATTTTCTCATTTCTCTCATCACTCTCCACCGACACACCCTCCCATTCTCTCTCGAATTCTCTCAAGCTCCCTCTGCTAAAACATGGTTCCTCTCAACGGCCGTTGCCTCGCCGGTAAAATGGCGGTTCCCCACCACCCCTAGCCTCCATGGCTCCCCCCATGCCGGATTATTTCTACCCTAAGGTCCTCAAGGAACTAGAGGCGGTTCAACTCACCCCCATAGTTTTTCATGTCATTCTCAGGCCAATCTTGGCCTGTCCGATGCAAGATCCTGCCATCTCCAGCTAAGAACCTGTGATTTTTTGAAGCCGATCTCTACTCTTTGTTCTCTTTCTGAAAACCCTAAATTTTGACTCTTGGATTTCTAAGATCTTTAACAAGATCTGAGTCTGATCCTCGATTGTTCTTTTACTGTTTTCTTAAGGATTTCTCTGTTGATTTCTTTCTAAAACGAACTCTTCGTTTTCCTTTTCAAACTAGGGTTTCTTAACCCCTTTTCAAAATGCTTTTCCTTCTGATCTTAGTATAGTCTTTGATTTTCACTATGTTTTAAACGTTTATTTGATTTCTCTTTTTATCTTGAGGTTATTATGTTGAAAACCCTAAGCTTCTTTGGGTTTTTTAATCCTGGATTTTGGAGTCTGTTTTGTTATAACATGTTCGCTTAAATCTCTGTATATGTGTTTTTTTTCTCAACCAGCCTTATATGATTCTCTGTGGTTTTACCCATATCTTGTTCATCAGTTGCCTCTGACTTTTACTTTCTTCTTGCCTATGTCATGTTTATTTTATTAACTCATGCTCATCTCACATGAATCCCTAATTTTTTATACCTGATTTTTGCCCTACCTCAGCCTCTTAGAGTTCTGATCTTGCTTTGCTATGTGTTGTTCTCGTAAAGTTGTCATTACAATCAGTGCTAATTGCTATTTTTGAATCTATTGAAATCTCTGTGGACTGATCTTCACTAATTTCTTGTGATATTCTCTACTGATTTCAACCTCTAAATATTTTCTTGCCTTATTTTGTGGTTTACTATGCTATCAAATTGATTCTTAGACATCTTCCTTAATTAGAATTTCGAACCTAGTCTCTATTACATGCTCTGTTAACAATTGCTTATCTCCTTAATATTGTCATGATCAGTCTTACATTGATTTTCATTTCCTTATTTGTCACTGCTTATTACCGTTTTGATTTTTTTAAATTCCTTAGTTAAGGGAAGTACCTATGCTGATTTGGTTCTAATTGATACATATTGCTTTAATTAACTGCCTGAAACTATGTTTCTGCCTTATTTGCTGCCGTCTCTTTAAACTATAGATACCCTGCTTTTCATTAGCTTTACAACACACGAACACATTAGTTCAAAAAGCTCTCTTTCACACACAAACAAAAACCTTTCTGGCTCTCTTTTTCTCTGTTACTTGCTTATTGGTTCAAGCTCAGCCCGGGCTGCAAAGCCAAGGCTGATTACTCTACTCTCTTGTCGCTTCACTTTGTCTTTTACTATCTTCTTTTACTGGTATGTTCTAATTTCAAATCAAAGTTCCAAAAAACAATATACTTTCCTATTAAACTTCAATTTGTCATATGCTTTCCATCTATTGGTTTTGTGCTCCAACCTGCAATTAACATGTCTACTTCACTGTTTCTTTACGCATGCTTTCTGAGTATACCCCCTTAGGATTAGCATGCTCTTTGAATCCTTTCTAGTGTACCCAATGTGGACTATCGTTTCTCTGATCCTTAGCGATGGCACCTTTCTTGTGTAAAAGTAGTTGGCTATCCCTAAGTCTGTTTGGATTCTGTATTACCCTTGGAGTTCATTTGTACTTTATAAAAGCCCTACCCCTTTTCAAGGCTCCTCTGATTCCGTACCACTGTGCACTGTGCTTACTATGTGCCCTTACTTACCCCAAATCCCCATTACCCCTGATGGATGTTGTGTACTTGTTTGATTCCCATGTATTGAAGTGCTTGATGAAACCTTTTTCTGGTTCTGTAATTTGGTTTGGATTGCCTTTAAACCCTTTTTTTTTTCAAATTCTTTTTCTTTTTATTTAATAACTCCCTATGTTGTTTACAAAAAAACTATTACAAAAATTCTCTTTTCAGAACTGTTTTTCCTGCTTTTAATATTTTCGAAACTATGTCAAGCACTCTCACTCTACTCTTAGATCCACTAAGTTCTGCCCCTTTTGTTGTGAGCCTTGCCTTGGGACCCTTGAGCTCCCTCTGAACTTGGACATACAAATGCTGGCCTTTCCACACTGCACTTACTCTGTCTTGGCCTATGAAATCTGCGGTGTCAGGGCCACTTGCCCGGATTCCCTTGAGGGTTCCTTAGGAACTCTTGACACACCCAGATATGAGAAAAGGCTAAGAATCATGGCATTTTAGGCATTCTTTGAGATTTTGGGCCTATCAGTAGGCTCCTTATAGCCTAACTTTTTTCTTTCTTATTTCATTTTGTTAATTTATGCAAACGTTTTGTTAATTTAACTATTGTAAACAACACCGGGGATGGATAGTGGAAAGGGAAGGGGTGACTATGCATGCTTTAGCTATTAAAAGGGTAGAAAATATGTTATTAGGTTTATTTTCCTACTTGCGCAATAGAAACCATGCTTAAGACTCATTTCATGCATTAGAGATCGTGTTCCCTAGGACTTACACTTACTGCTTTCAGCATGTCCATTTCTCTATCATATCACTTGGAAAATCTTGTGTTAAATGTGTTAATAAGCGGTGTTTCCTGCGATCATGTTCCTACTGCCATACGCACTTAGAGATCCTGTTTTAAGGCTAAACAACACTAACAAACATATCATTCCTACATATTCTGGAAATCATGTTCAAACGCTAAAATGTTTGTGCATATAGAAATCCTGCTTAGGATTCTGCATCTTTGCGCATTAGATACCATGTCTTAAAGATTTTATATTTGCTTACGCACGCTTAGGCCAACTATGAATGTGCAAAAAGGGGATAAAACAATTTCACTCAGTTCTTACAATTAACTGGTGATAATTCTATGTGCTGAACACCCAGAATAGCATGTTTAAACAACCTGTCTTCAATCAATTTTCCTTACTTCTAAGGATTGGTATACTATCTCACACCTAAGCAAGTATTAGGCAACCAAACTGTTAAAATCAAAAATCTGCCTTCTTGTGTATGCTGCCTAAATTCTCAATAGGTTTTAAAATCAGTAGGCAAACTGATTAGGCCTTTCTGAGTAATACAACAAATCACCTATAGGTAGAGGTCCTAACTCCCTCCGGGATCATTAAGAAGGGACGGGTAGCAGCACGCGATAGGAATCTGAGACCAACACTCGCTTTGCATGACCAATAAGGGGGCAGGAAGGGTAGACATGGATATGATGACCGGTGCGCTAATGCCACGCGTAGCCCCTTTCTAAGGAGTGATTACTGGGCATTGTACTGATGTGATCCTATAGGCTAACCAACCTAGGACACCCCTTCACATTCGTAAGTATGCTTAGATGGTACTTCTCTTTCTAGCTTTTCATTTATTGTTTTTTTTCAAACATCTGTGTACTTAAACTTAAATCCCCTACTATTTGAGCCATACTTGTTTATTTGCTAATTGTAGAAATCTATAAAAACTATTTGGCCGGGAACCATACTAGTGGATCTTGAGGGGTGCCTAACACCTTCCCCTTAGGATAATTTCAAGCCCTTACCCTATCTCTGGTTACCAAACGTAGTTATAAATGAACCCTATAGGTGCCCTAACGCACCTTAAATCGTTAGGTGGCGACTCTTCAAAAAATGCAAACTCCTTTCCCAAAAGGAACGAGTTGTCTCAACCAAAATATCACAAACCCGATTTCGCAAGAAAAAGCAGGGCGCCACAGTGGCATAAATCAATCAGGCCCTCGACCTCTCATAATCATAAATGAGTAACAACATGCTGCGGCGCGCAACTCGATCCCATAATATCCTTACAAGAACAGGCCCTCGGCCTCACTTAAAACGGTGTAATAAAGAATGAGTTATGAAATCAGTAAACATAGCATGACTGAGTATAGATTTTTAATCAAAACAGTGAGAGGATAATAAGAAAAGGCCCCTAAGGGTCAAAACAGATTTGGCACGAGGCCCAAATACGGCATTCAACCCAACTTTATAGGAATTCTTTCTAAAACACATAAGTATCATAGTTGCTACGGGACGGACCAAGTCACAATCCACAACGGTGTACGCCCTCACGCCCGTCACCTAGCATGTGCATCACCTCAAAGTAGTAGAACGATGCGAAATCCGGGGTTTCATACCCTCGGGACTAGATTTACAATCATTACTTACCTCAAATCGGTCAAATCCCTACTCCGCGACGCCCTTGCCTCTGGAGGCCTCCAAACGTCCCGAATCTAACCAAAACAATACAATGCAATCAATATAGGCCAAAGAACCCATTCTACACGAAAAACTACCAATTTAGGCCAAAATCCCGAAATTTACCCAAACCGGGCACCCGGGCCCAGTCTCGAAATCCGAAAAAAATCACAGAACTAGAAAGCCCTTTCACTCACGAGTCTATCCATACAAAATTCATCAAAATCCGACATCAAATGGTCCCTCAGATCCCCAAATCAAACTCTCCAATTATAAAGCCCAAATATCTTCAATTTCATCCCTAATTTCTACTAATTACATGCTTAATTAAATGAAAATTGCCATAATTACGAGTATTGAGCTAAAGTAACTTACCTCAATGTAAACCCCCTTGATTCCCTCTTCAAAACTCCCCAAAAAGCTCCATGTCCGAACAAGAATGGTGGAAAATAACCAAAATTTCACGAAGTGTGCATTATATTCCTTCTGCCCAGGCATTTTGCACTTGCGGCCCTTTTCTCGCACTTGCGCAATCGCTTCTTCGCCCAAGAGCCCGCATCCGCGAAAATCACTTACTCCTCCAAAACCGCTTCTGCGGTCACCACACCGCACCTGCGATCTCCCAAAGGCGCTCCACCTTCTGCACCTGCGGTCCAGCCTCAGATTCCAAATCCCTCATCTGCGGTTCCTTTCCGCATCTGCGTCCATCGCACCTGCGGTTCCCACTCCGCAGGTGCGGTTACATTAGAGTAGCAACTTTAGCTGCACAATTCTATCTCCAAACCTTCTGTTAACCATCCGAATTCATCCCGAGGCCCTCGGGACCCCAACCAAAACTACTAACAAGTCACATATCAACATTCAAACTTAGTCGAACCTTCGGAACACTCAAAACAACATCAAAATACCAAATCACCCTCGGATTCAAGCCTAAGAACTTCTAAACTTCCGAATTCCGCAAATGATGCCGAAACTTATCGAATCTTGTCCGAATGACCTGAAATTTTGCACACATGTCACAAATGACACTACAAACCTACTCCATCTTCTGAAATTTCATTCCGACCCCGATATCAAAATTTCCACTGCCGACAGAGAATCGCCAAATTTCAATTTCGCCGATTCAAGCCTAGTTCTCACGGACCTCCAAATCACATTCCGGACGCGCTCCCAAGTCCAAAATCACCTAACGGAGCTAACCGAATCATCAGAAATCACATTCGAGATTGTTTACACATAAATCAACATCCGGTTGACGTTTCCAACTTAAACCTCTAAATAGGACACTTAGTGTTTCGTTTCACACTGAAACCACTCCGGACCCGAACCAACCAACACGATACGATGAAATACAGCTGAGGATCACATAAGGAAGTAGAAATAGGGGAAACGGGGCTATAACTCATGAAACGATCGGCCGGGTCGTTACATTTTCCCCCTCTTAAACAAACATTCATCCTCGAACGAGTCTAGAAACATACCTGAAGTGTCAAACAGGTGAGGGTATCTGCTCCGCATCTTCCGCTCAGTCTCCCAAGTAGCCTCCTCCACAGGCCAACCTCTCCATTGCACTTTCACTGAACCTATATCCTTTTATCACAATTTTCGGACCTACCGCTCAAAAATAGCCATTGGCTCCATATCATAAGTCAAATCACCGTCTAATTGAACCGTGCTGAAATCTAAAACATGAGACGGATCCCCGATATACTTCCGGAGCATAGAAACATGAAATACCGTCTGCGCACCCGATAAGCTAGGTGGGAAAGCAAGCTCATAAGCCACCTCCCCAATCCTTCGAAGCACCTCAAAAGGCACAATGAACTGAGGGCTCAACTTGCCCTTCTTCCCAAATCTCATAACACCCTTCATAGGCGATACCTTCAGTAGAACCTTCTCCCCAACCATATATGACTCATCACGAACATTCCTGTCAGCATAACTCTTTTGTCTTGACTGAGCTGTACGAAGCCGCTCCTGAATCACTTTCACCTTGTCTAAAGCATCCCGAACCAAGTCAGTACCCAAAAGCCTAGCCTTTCCCGGCTCAAACCAACCTACTGGAGATCTAAACTGCCTCCCACATAAAGCCTCATATGGAGCCATCTGAATACTCGACTGATAACTGTTGTTGTAAGCAAACTCCGCGAACGGTAGAAATCGATCCCATGGACCCCCAAAGTCAATGACACATGCGATGTAGACACATGCGATCTCCCAAAGGCCCTCCAAAACTGCGATGTAAATTGAGTACCTCTATCTGAAATGATAGAAACGGGGACACGGTGCATGCGAACAATCTCTTGGATATAAATCTCAGCTAACCGCTATGTAGAATAGGTAGTACGCACCGTAATGAAGTGCGCGGACTTGGTTAGCCGATCCACAATCACCTAAATAGCATCAAACTTCCTCAATGTTCGTGGGAGTCTAACTACAAAATCCATGGTGATCCGCTCCCACTTCCACTCTGGAATATCTATCTACTGAAGCAAGCCACCCGATCTCTGATGCTCAAATTTCACCTGGTAACATTTAAGACCCCAAGCTACAAACCCCACTATATCCTTCTTCATTCTCCTCCACCAATAGTGCTGTCTCAAATCCTGGTACATCTTTGCGGCACCCGGATGGATGGAGTACGGCGAGCTATGGGCCTCCTACAGAATCAACTCCCAAAGTCCATCTATATTGGGCACACATACCCGGCCCTGCATCCTCAATGCCCCATCATCACCAATAGTCACATCTCTAGCATCGCCGTGCTGAACTCTATCCTTGACGACAAGCAAATAAGGATCATAATACTGGCGCTCTATGATACGATCAAACAAGGAAGACCGAAAAACCACACAAGCTAGGATCCGACTTGGCTCCGAAATATCCAACCTCACAAACCGATTGGCCAATGCCTGAACATCAACTGCAAGAGCTCTCTCCCCAACAGGAATAAATGCAAGACTGCCCATACTCACCGCCTTCCTACTTAAGGCATTGGCCACTATATTGGCCTTTCCTGGATGGTAAAAATATAGTGATATCATAGTCCGTTAGTAGCTCCAACCATAGCTCCAACAAAATAGTGAGATCCTTCTGTTTGAACAAGTGCTGGAGGCTACGATGATCAGTAAACACCTCACAGGACACACCATAAAGATAATGCCTCCAAATCTTAAACGCGTGGACAATGGAAACCAACTCCAAATCATGAACGTGGTAGTTCTTCTCATGGGGATTCAACTGACGAGAAGCATAAGCAATAACTCTACCCTCCTACATCAACACACACCCAATGCTGACCCGAGAGGCATCAAAATACGTGCACTCCTTATATCATAAATGAAAAAGTGTATAAGAACCTGAAGCTGATGGCAAAACTAACACTGGAGCTGTGGTCAAGGCAGTCTTGAGCTTTTGAAAGCTCACCTCACACTCATCCGACCACCTGAAAGGAGAAGCCTTTTGGGTCAATTTGGTCAAGGTTGATGCAATAGATGAAAATCCCTGAACGAACCGACGGTAATAACCCGCCAAACCAAGAAAGCTACGAATCTCTATGGATGAGGACGGTGTGGGCCAACTCTGAACCGCCTCTATCTTCTTAGGATCAACCTGAATACCCTCACTGGACACCACGTGCCCCAAGACGCCACTGAATTGAGCCAAAACTCACACTTGGAGAACTTTGCGTAAAGTTTATCCTCCCTCAACCGCTGCAATACAACTCTCAAATGCTCAGTGTGCTCCTCCTGACTACGTGAGTACACCAGAATATCATCAATGAATACAATAACAAACGAGTCGAGATAAGGCCAAAACACACTGTTCAATGAATGCATGAATGCTGCTGGGGCATTGGTTAGCCCAAAGGACATCATAATGACCATATTGGGTCCCGAATGCTGTCTTAAGAATGTCTAAATCGCTGATCTTCAACTGGTGATACCCTGACCTGAGATCAATCTTGGAGAACACCTCCGCTCTCTGAAGCTGGTCAAATAGATCATCAATACGAGGCAAAGGATACTTGTTCGTAATTGTGACTTTGTTCAACTTCCTGTAATCAATGCACATCCCTATCGTGCCATCCTTCTTCTTCACAAATAGAAAAGGCGCACCCCAAGGCGACACACTAGGCCGAATAAACCCCTTATCGAAGAGTTCCTGAATCTGCTCCTTCAATTCCTTTAACTCTGCTGGTGCCATACGATTCGGTGGAATATAAATGGGCTGACCAAATCAACACTGAAATCAAATATCCCTGTCCAGTGGCATGCCCGGCAGGTCTGTAGGAAACACATCCGGAAAGTCCCTCACTACCGGAACTAATTCAATGGAAGGAGTCTCTGCACTGACATCCCTAACAAAAGCCAAATAAGAAAGAAAACCCTCTTCAACCATCCGTTCGACCTTCAAAAATGAAATCACTCTACTGGGAACATAATCCGACGAACCTCGCCACTCAATCCATAGCACCCCGGCATAGCTAACATCACTGTCCTAGAATGACAATCCAAAATAGCACGACATGGAGAAAACCAATCCATGCTCAATATCACATCAAAATCAACCATACAAAGCAGCAAAAGGTCCACTCGGGTCACCAAAACCCCCAATAGTCACCACACAAGACCGATATACGCGGTCTACAAAAATAGTATCGTCCACCAGAGTAGATACACGAACAGATGAAACAAGTGACTCGCCGGGCGTATCCAAATAATGAGCAAAATATGACGACACATATGAAAAAGTGGAACCAGGATCAAATAATACAGAAGCATCCCAACGGTAGATTGAGACAATACCTGTGATCACCGCATCTGAAGCAATAGCATCTGGTCTAGCTGGGAGTGCATAGAAACGGACCTAACCACTGCCTGATCGACCTCCCCCTCTAGGGCGACCCTTAGTTGACTGTCCTCCACCCCTAGCTGACTGGGCGGGTGGTGAGGTAACTGGTCCTGAAATTGATGGCTGACTCCTCTACTAAGGTGGACCCCCATGACAATGAGGACACTACCTCCACATAAGCCCAAACTCCCCACACCCATAACAATCCCCTGGTGCTGGTGGCGGGGACTGACGGAAACCCCTAGCACCGGGATGACTGGTAGAAGAACCTGGCATGGAGAAGCCCTAAACTGATGGAGCACGGGACAAACTTTGCGCTGGGAGAGCACTAAGTGATGAATGAACCTGATGAGAACTGTGAACTGGGCGAGCTGACTGAGCATGTCTGAATGGACAGCCTCTGCCGTGCAGAAACTGACCCCCATGAGGAGCACCCCTAAAACTATTGGATCCATGAGGCCTCTTGGCCTCCCTCTCTACTCGCTCCTGACGGCTTTGACTCTATGTCTCGAGCAATGTCAACAAACTACTCAAAAGAGGCACCAGATACCCTCTCTCTGGTCATAAGAATCCGCAACTGATACGAAAGGCCATCCACGAACCTCATGATCCTCTCCCTGTTTGTGGGAACCGACAAGATATCATGACAACCTAACTCAGAGAACCTCATCTCATACTGCATCACAGTCATATCATCATGACGCAATTGCTCGATCTACTTGTGCAGCTCCTCTCTGCGAGACTATGGCACATACTTCTCCAGGAAGAGAACAAAGAACTGCTGCCAGGTGAAGGGCGCTGCACCAACAGGCCTACTCCTCTCTTAAACCTCCCATCAAGTAAAGGCAGCTCCAGAAAACTGAAAAGTAGTGAACGAGACCCCATTGGTCTCCAAAGTAACTGTCGTACGAAGAATCCTCTAACACTTGTCCAAGAAACCATGTGCATCCTCACCCTCTATACCACTGAAATTTAGAGGCTGAAGTCTGCCAAACCTCTCTAATTTACGATTCTCGTCATCAGGCATGACTGGTACCACATAATCCTGAGCAGGTGAAACTAACTGGGCTAATGGTGCCTCCGGTGTCGGTAGTCCCTAAACAACCTGCTCGGGTGTATGGGCGGTGGGAGTCTGAGTTCCTCCCCTGTCCTGGGAAGTAGCTGCTACAGTAGAAACATCAATCACCTGAGCAAGACTAGTGCACACGGTCCAGATCTGAGCTAAAGTCTCCTGAAGACCTGGGATAACAAGAGGCACAACTGGTGCCTCCACGACTGGGACCTGATATGTATTGGGGTGGCTGGTGGATCTGCAGGTACTGTCGTTGTAAAGCCCCGGAAAAAAATTTCGCTAAGTAATTTAGGATTTCGTGGTGCCAGGTTGGCTAATTATAATATTTTATGTGCTATTAACATGATGGGCATAAATTGGATTTGGTAAATAAGTGTATAAGTCTTATAATAAGTAATGCGGGGTCTAATGGTAGGCCTAAGTCTAAGTAAAGTTAGAAAATTTCAGAATAGGCTAAAATTCCAAATGAGTTTGCACAAGTCCACACTTTGAACGAGCATATCTAAATACATATGAGGTTTCATGTGATGAACAACCTATCATATTAAAGGTTTTTGAGTCTAGTTTCCAATGCTTCAAACCGTTTGTCATTTCGACATTCGTACACAATGCTATGATCAAATTACCAAAGGCTGGAAAAATGCGACCTGTGTCAATTCAGCGATCGCAAAACCATTATGCGGCCCGCATAATTGATCTACGACCGCCAAGTCTAGTCGCAAACTGGACCAGCATAGCCCATATTTGGGCACCAATTCCGTGATGCATTTTGCGACCCGCATTCTTGTTTTGCGGTCCATTATGCGACCGCAGACCCAGTTTCGGAGGCTTATTTTTCCTATTTTTATAACCAGACCCCATTTTAATATATAGGCTTTGGGGCTTCATTGGGGGTCATTTTGTACTGGTTTTAGAGAAAGTTGAGAGCAGATAGAGAGAGAAAGAGAGAGAAGGAGCCTAGCTTCATAATCACCCAAATCTTGCTCAAATTTTCAAGAATCAAGGAAGATAACCACTTGATTGTCCTCCATCCGAGTAAATCCTTCTTCCAAGATTTCATGTAAGAGGTTAAGGGTTTGAATATGTTCTGGGTATTAGAAATAGGTTATGCATGTGGGACTAAGTTGTAGTATGTGATATTAAAGAGCTAATTTGGGTAGTTCCTGTTAAAATTGGTTGAGGGAGGAATGAATTTCCATTTTCAGACCTTGTAGACTACTTCACATGTTAGGTGTTTGACGAAATTCCTAAGAGAGTTACACCATGGGTAATCTTCCTAATTATTAATCGATTCCCGCTATCTCCTTATAGATTGTTATTGCTAGAGGTGTCGGTGGAGGGTAGAAACTTAAGGAAAAGCTCTTTGAGGTATGTATGGCTAAAACCCCCTCTTCTTAGAAATTGAGCTTCCATGGTCTCTGTGCAAATGTTGTAAGTCCGAAATTTGATTGATGTAGTACTTGTTATATTAAATGAATTAATCTTGTGAGAATGTATGTGGAAGGTGCATCTCCATGTGTTTAATATGCTATTCTTTGTAAAATTAAGGATGTGTGGAGAACCTGAACTATGTGCTAAAATGCCTAAATTTCAAGTCGAAGTTACATTGTGATTAATATGCCGAACTATGAATTCCTCTCTATGCTTATCACTTGAATAGCTCTTGTGTGTGCCTATGATCGTAAATGCAAGGTTAATGTTGAGAATGGGAATAATGTGAAACGCGAGTTACGAAATGTGGCCTAGTGCCAAGTACGATGTGATAACTGTGGACCCAAGTGCCGGTGAACTAATATATGTGAAGCAAAAATTGAAGTGAGATGATTAATGAAAAAAGGGTAACGTCTTGATATGACGGCGTAGCCGATCGGGCCGTGATCGGACGCCATGCTACACACATGGTGGTATTGTGCTGATATTAGAATCGAAAAGTGAGAATGAAATTGTGATTGAGGTAATGTCTTGATAAGACGGCTTAGCCGATCGGGCCGTGATCGGATGCCATGCTACACACATGGTGGTAATGTGTTGATATTGAACCCGGAAAGTGACAATGAAATAGTGATTGAGGTATATGTCTCAAATGAGGCAGCTTAGCTGATCGGGCCGTGATCGGACTCTGCACAATTAAGCGGTGGTATTGTGAATCATGATGAACTGTATTAAATGCCCCAAACTAAAGCTATGGAAATTATGTGAAAGCTATGTGATTCCTTTTATTCGATGATGTAGTGATTGTTTAAAGCTTTTGTTGAATCCTTATGATTTCTTTGTTCTTGTATGGTTGTTCTTTCTAATGAGATGGTGTTTAGTTATACATACTAGTGCTATTCGATGGCACTAACGTCCCTTTTGCCGGGGACGCTACGTCTTTAAATGGATGTAGGTGGTTCCATAGCAGGCAGTGTTGGTCGCAGCTAGTGACGCATCTCCCTTTCAGCTGACTTGGTGAGCACCACTTCATTTTGGGGTCCTATACCATTGTTTATAATGTACTTTGTATTTTGAGGTATAGCCGGAGCCTTGGCTCCGGCATTTCCATATTACTCTTTAGTTGTATTTAGAGGCTCCGTAGACAGGTTGTGGGTGGTGTCGGGTATTGAAAATTTGAACTAGATATGTTGTGATTTGGCAGAATGTTTCCTTCGTATCTATTAATTGTAATAATTTGGTTAGCATGGTTGAACTATTAATGAAAGACAAAGATAAAAATTGTCAACGTAATGCTCATAAATTAGGATTTATGGAGTTCATCTCCTTGTTATTCATAAATTAATTTTGGGTGGAATAAAACCTAATAGGCTTGCTCAGTTGGGCTTGCTCGGTTGAGCGCCGGTCGCGCCTCCCGAGGTTGGGGCGTGGCAAACTTGGTATCAGAGCCTAAGGTTTTAATGTGTCATAGGATGTCTCGGAGCCGTGTCTAGTAGAGTCTTTCTTATCGGTGTGTAGTCGACCACATCTATAAGTTGGAGGCTATTTGGACATTTAGGAATTTCACCCTTCTTTTATACACCAGATCGTGCAGTAGAGCTCAAGATAGGGAGCTAATTTCCTCGCTATGTCTTATTCTCCAGATGAGTAATCTTGATACCACACTCCACGAGTTTGAAGCATGTAAGGAGGGATTGACCCCCACGATTAAGTCCGAGGGAGATTTCCCAAGAGTTTGTTAGGAGAATGTATCGGGCCATGGAGGGATTGGTAGAACTTGTTGCTAAAGGGAGTGCCCTTGTTCCTATTAATGTCACTGCACCACCGGATTCTGTAGTATATCACTATGTTACTAATGTATGTTACAGATGTGGGGTCAGGGTGCATCAGTTAAGGCACTGCCCCACCAATCTAAAGTTACCATGTAAGTCACTTCTTGTTATATTATATTGAACACCACACGGTTTCCTTTTTGTATATGTGCACCCATATTAAAGAGTTCTCATTAACACGGTCGTAATAAGATGTTGAGTCACAAAATATTGCATGTACCTACTCCTTGAACAAGATGTATTATTCGTGAATCCTCTCTATCACAAATTCTCTTATTTACATACTCTTGTGGAATTATGTTCTATAATTATGTCCTTGAATTGAGTTATAACTCTAGGATTAACACTTTCACTTAATTCCCTAAATTCTCAACAAGGGACTATACCCGAAGAACTTCTTACCAAATGAATGGATGGACAATTCTAATATTTTCTCACAAAATAAAAAGATATTTTCTCTCGACCATTCATTCTTCTCTATTCAAAACACTAGGCCATTTTTCTTTGAGTTTCTGCTTCAGTCTGAATGTTGACATAGTATCATAGTGAAGATCTTGCCTTGTGTCATCACCCTCTTTAGTTGGTAGTGCCCCCACTCTACATTTTGAGACATTCATTTTCGCCTAGTGATTGGAATTGGCAAGATTTTCATTTGCTTGGCGAGTTCTCCCTCTTCTCTTGCAAGTTATTTTCTGGATTAGGTCTGCTCAGTTACTTTTGGTGACATTGCTAAATCTCCATCGAAGCTAGGGTTTGTCGAGCCTCTATTTTTGCAGCTGGATCATGCTACTTATTCTTGTCGTTCATCTTATTCTTGAAGGTTGTCCTTATTCTAGTTGTAAGGAAGATGAGTACTTTCGCTCCTCTTTTGATTTGCATGATACTTGTTTGAGTATCTCTATGTGTTAATTGTTCTATTTTGCTACAAATCCAATTGATTTTTATATTGGTAGTGGCTCCACTAGCCGTGAGGCTTTTGAGTTTACTCCTAGAAACCTCAAGTCCTTTTTCTGTTAATTCCTCCAATATACCCGGTCTTCCCTTGGTTGTTGTCTTATTTTTCCTGTTCCAATTTCGGTGGTTGAAGGAAGATCATAATTGTGTCTTTGGCATCTAGAAACAAAATTTTCTTTATCGATGTTAATCCACCTAAATCCCCTTGCCAATTCAGTTGAATCCAGACAATGGGATAGATGTAACAATACCTTTATTTTCGGGATAACTAGTTTTCGGTCCTCTAATATTATTGGGATTTTTTTGTATTTTGACATAACTAAGCAAGGATATGGAATTATAGGTGGTAGAGGCAAGTCAATTCATCCTCTCACTCTAGCTACGAATCTGCTTCATTCACTATCAGCTATACTATCCCTACTAAACCTTATCCCCCTTAGAAGCAATATCCTTAAAGGTTGAACTTTTACCCAGAAAGAGTAGCTCTAATTTCGAAATACTTCAAGATATCTGGTCAATGGATTAATAAATTCCACAAATTACATGGATTCCCACCTCACTTCAAGTTCATCAAGGGCTGATAGCATGCCGTAATTGTTGAGATTGAATGATCTCCTTTCAATAATGGATTATCTACACACGTGCTAGTCCAACGATCTGCTTATCAATCTAACTTTCGCCTTTTGGTTTTGGGTTGACCAAGGAGCAACACACCTAGTAACACATTCATATGTCAAAGCCTTTCTCCCAGTCAAGTCTTATAGCATCTCCCAATTTGGCTGGTAATAGTTGGTTGTGTAGAAGTATGTTGTAGTGCTTCGTTGTGAAGTAGAGTTGCTAAACTTAATTGGATTTTTGAATTTTAGAGCTATACATCACGTGACCACATACAGAGATCTTTTTTCAAAAATTTAGCTTCTCGTAATCCCTTATATTACCACCCTTCCTAGTGGTTACAATGTAAAGGTTGCTTCCATAGGCTCTCTCACCTTCTTTTCATTTACCTTGCATCATGTGTCGTTCTCCATATTTTTCAATACGATCTTATTTATTTTCTCGACTAGCTATCCAACTATACGATTCGATTCAATTCACCTCACTTTTATGTACTCTACAAGCCCCCATTTTTTTTTAAAAAAAGACACTGGAAGTGGGTAAATTCCCCTTTACAATAGACTTTAATGTCTTCAACTCAGTTTAAGCTTGTTGGCTCCAAATGGTGCTCTTTAGTTTTGCTGCCCTACTATCTATTTCATCTGATAACTCTCATTGTAAAACTCATTTTATGTTTTCTGGCATTAAAGAGGAAGTCTTATAGCATCAAGGATGGGAACATATTCCTTTTGTTAGAATAAATAAATATTGCTGGTATTCCTTGTAGATGTTCTTCTTACAACCATTTACCTGCTCTGCTTATCCCTGTGACTAGATAACCTAGGTTATTTTTCCCCAATAAATGCATTAAGACGTCTCATTCATTCAAACTTATTCATGTGGACCCTTTGAGGCCTTATTCTACACCAACTCGTAATGGTTTTAAGTACTTTCTCACCATTGTTAACGATTTTCTAGGGCTACGTGGGCTTGTCTCATGGGTTCCAAAAGTAATGATTTTCCTTAAGTTCAAGCTTATATTGCCATCATTTCACCCCTATGGTAGGATGTCCTAGTTATGTGGTTTCACTTGTGAAAGGTTGAGATTAGATGCCTTCCAATTCTTGCACATATCATAAGCATATTGATTTGGAAGACAAGTTGTCGTATCTTTAATTATCTCATTTAGGGTCAATTATCAGGAAGGATTAAGCTGTTTGAAATATGATAATCTCATAAGTGTTCAACTTCTTTTCATCCTCATGGGCTTGTGGCATAGATTCCTTGTGTCAGTTAACGTTAAGAGTGTAATTCAACTTCATGTATTTTGACACCCATATCGCACTCAAGGTGTCAGAGCATTCTCATTTTTGATAAACGGATTTTCCCTACACTCCAGGAGATGACTGGGTCACGTACTTGAATATTCCTCCTTAATGATTCCTACTGCCAATGTACTAGTTACCCCTATGCCTCATTTGTCTAATAATGGATGTCGTCACAATGATTAACCATGTCACTATTGTTAGTAGTAATCTTCGCGCCTCTTAGCATATAACCTCATGAAATACTCTGCTCAGCACATTAATGGATTCCTAAATAATTCCAGCCTGATCTTGAATTCCGTTGCTCCTTATTGTATTAAACCTATTGGGTATTGAAGGTTCAAACATGTCAAAGAGGAAGCATCCTCGTGTGATCACATATATTCGATAGGTAATTTTATGGTCAGTTTATGATAGCACATCTTAGAGTAACTGTTGAAGGTCATCAAGGGTTTAGTATGAGTGTTCGCCTAGNTCCATAATGTATCCTATTGCCAATGTACTAGTTACCCCTATGCCTCATTTGTACTTATAATTTATAGTCGTCACAATGATTAAGCATGCCAGTATTGTTAGTAGTAATCTTCGTGCCTTTTAGCATATAACCTCATGAAATACTCTGCTCAGCACATTAATGGATTTCTGAATAATTCCAGCCTGATCTTGATCTTCGTTGCTCCTCATTGTATTAAATCTATTGGGTATTCAAGGTTCAAACAGGTCAAAAAGGGAGCATCCCCGTCTGGTCACATATATTCGACAGGTAATTTTATGGTCAGTTTATGATAGAACATCTTAGATTAACCGTTGAAGGTCATGAAGGGTTTAGTGTGAGTGTTCACCTAGAGAATTAGAGTTAGGAGGGTGAACAGGTTATTCTCAATATTTTCCCCTGAAGATGTTATGTGAGTTGATAATGAAGGTTGCATAAGTGTATTTCACATTAGACCGCACTAGGAGTATGAAGTTTCCCCATAGTTGTTCCCCATATATTTTGTGTATTCACATGTCTCTGTCTAAGAAGGTAGTTGGAGATCCTTTGTGTATCATTCCGGTGGAAATTATTGAAGGTGAGATAATGGATAGTTAGTTTATGCGAGTTATCTAGTTGTCATCCTTGTTAGATAAGTTTGGAGTTTGGGGTTGTTTCTGTGAATGTGTTATGGCAAAGCTTGTAAGTCGAGGAGGCCACCTTGAAGGCCGAAAGTGTCGTGGAAAGAAAATATTTTCGCTTGATTGTATAACAATTGGTTTTGATTTGAAAGGTACATTATAGGTGTTATGATTTAGAAATGTGCAGTCCATGTTCAGGTATCATTATGATAATGTAGCGCTTGTAATGCCGAGATTAGTGTTATGGATTTATACGTTGTGTTGCTTTGTCGAGTTGTCGAT
>NW_017673657.1:0-29654 GCF_001879085.1 Nicotiana attenuata
GAGAGGATGTCAAAAGTGGGATGCAATGGATACTAGCACACATTAGAGCATAACCTTATCAGAAAGTACAAAAGCAGTTATGATGTCTTATGGTTATCAGTTTACCTCAATTACCAGTTATACAGTCTTTCAGTTAGCAAGTTTGTGGTTATTCAACACTCCAGTATTCAGTTATATGATTGCCAAATATCCAATTTTCAGTGTATCAAAATTTTTGGTGACTTGTGAGTATACAGTGATGCATATGGGTTCTCAAAGAAAATGTAAGTAACAATGGTTATAGCTAAATCTTTGCATATTTTAGGTCCGGATTAAGACCAAGACTCACTGGATGGCGCAGGAAGTGATTTATCAGATGATGGTATACTCTGAAGGATAAGTTTGTGAATGGTAGTCGTATGTGTTTTACCTCAAAGAACAAATTCTTTTAATTTTTGGAAATGGAGCCACAAATTGGATGATGATAGTTCAGATGTCAGACCCTAAAATTGGTCAGTATAGTTTTGGCCACAAAAGAGCCTAAGGGAAATATAGCTAAGAATAATATGATGTATGAAATGAGAACCAAGAGCAGGCAACATTGAATTTTAGGGAATGATTTTATGTCGTTTAGATTTATTCAAATCAGAACTAGAAAGTACCATGTTAGTGAATTTATGTACGAAGTGGCTATTATTGATAAGAGTTATGGCAGTTCCCCCTTAGGTTATGTGACCAAGTGATTACCGTGGATATTTATAGTATGATATGATTTAGTATTGTATAGAAAGTTCAGGGTTAGATATTTTAATTTTGTTTAAGACAGATGAAATTTCCCTAAGTGTGATCCATGTACATAGTTCAAAAAGAATGATAGTGTGCGGCAAAAGAATATGGTCAGATGACGAGGGAAGTAGGAGTAACCTTATGCTTCACTTTAGTTATTCAAAGCAGGAGAAGAATATATGATGCTAGCAGGTGGTTAGTAAAAGGATTATTAAGTAAGTTTTGAGTAGATACAACAAATTAGCAATTTCAGCAGAGCTAGTAGAGGTACAATTTGATGCACTTAGCCAGATTAACTATAGTGAGTGGATGACAGTTTGAAATACCGATCGTGTGTTAGTAACCCAAAGAGCTTAAGTTAAACCCGAGGTACAGCGATAGTGGAAAAAAAAATTAGCTAGCAGTAAGAGTGCAAACTACAGAAGGATAGCCTTTAAGAGTTATTGAAAAGGGATTTCTCCAAGATTGACAGTGTAAGCAGAGCTAAATTATTAAGATTGTGTATGATAGTTGTGAATACATTAGCTTTCCGTTAAGTGAATAATTTAGTTTTTCTAGTAAGAAGGATTTCTCAGAAGTTAGTAGGAAGATGAGTCGTCATTGACGTAGAGTGCAAAGAATTGCAGAAAATAAGGAAAGTTATTTGGATCCCAACAAAAAGAGAAGGATCCACAAGTATAAGACCTTTGGTCCTAGGGGTAATGTGAAAATTTTCAGTAAGTCCAGTTAGAGATTTGAAACTCGAACAGTTAGCATGGGATATGAAAAAGAAAATCAGTTCGGTAATGAGGAAAAATTGTGTAATTACAACAAGGATTATGTCTAGCATGTGTAAGAAAAACAAAGTGATTAGAATGATCACCGAGCTTAGTTATTGATGATAAAGTGATCACAGAAAAGCTGTAAAATCATGCCTATTTGTGTGTTATGAGGGTAGTGCCATTGCACGGGACTCTAAAATTTAGAGTACATGTCAAAGACTTAGGTCACAACAATTCTATAAGTGTTTTCAGGAAATTCTTAAAAAGATAAAGTGTGGGAAGTATAACTCATGATTGAGGTAGATAAGAGAACTCTGGTAAAAGAAGTTCACCAGCCAAGATAGGAGTTCGACTTCGGACTCTAAAGATGACGGAGTTGTTAGGACCCGATTTGGTCTATCAGACTATAGAGAAAGTTAAGTTGATTCAAGAGCATTTGAAGAAAACTCAGAGCCGCCAAAATGTCCTATTTGAGCGTGCGGCATAGAGACCTAGAGTTTCAAGTTGATGATTAGGTGTTTCTGAAAGTTTCGCTTATGAAAAGCATTATGAGATTTGGGAAGAAGGGAAAGCATAGTCCCGACTATATTGGGCCATATAGAATCTTGCGAAGGATCGGTCAATTAGCTTATGAGTTGGAGTTGCCACCAGAATTAGTGGTGGTACAACCAGTATTTCACGTGTCATGTTATAACATTCAAGTTTCCAGTACTCAGATACTCATGTCAGTTCAGTACTCAGATATTCATGTCAGTTCAGTACTCAGATACTCATGTCAGTTCAGTACTCAGATATTCATGTCAGTTCAGTACTCAGATACTCATGTCAGCTCAATACTCAGCTACTCATGTTAGTCCAATACTTAGACATTCATTCCAGCTTAGTACTCAGACTACTCAAATATTCGTGCCAGTTAAATATTCATGTATCCATGTTAGTTCAGTATTCACGTATCCATGGCAGACCAATATTAAGTCAATACAGTAGTCATTCAGTTCAATATCACAACAGTTCAGTAATTATGTATTCATTCAGTTTAGTATACAAGTGTTAATGAAAGTTCATGTTTGCACCAGACNTGAAATCTATCCGTTAGGAGGTATCACTTTACCCCTTCTCCTGCTTTGCTTGATGGCATATTCAAGTTTAACTTTTATAACATTTTGATGCAGATCTTCTGTTATCAAACAAGCTTGTTCTCTATGACCTTGAGAAACAGACCATTGGTTGGACTCAATATGACTGTGAGTATTGAACAACTGTGGTGAAGTCCACCCCATTTTAACCTTTGGCCCAAATATTGACTGTTTGCTCCAGTGGGACAAAGTCTTACTATCGAAGGATTAAAGATATGTGATTTTGTTCAATACCAATTAATAATCAAGAAATATGAAGTAGAAGTGAAAGATAGAAGTGAATCAAACCAATGTTATTCAGCAGTAGTGACCTCGAGCTTCCTGACCTCAAGGTAGGCTTAGAATAATAAGAACAATTAAGTAATAAGAGCAAAGTAAGAACAGTTGAGCTAAAGGACAATGTTGATGAACAGTAGGCGAAAAGGTAGATAGTATATTCTTTGCTCAATGATTAGATGAACTTACAAATGATTGGGGTCCCCTTTATATAATAGCGGAACCCTAAATAAGGAATATTTCTATTTACAGTAAGGAATATTCTTGGTACAACTGTCTAACCGCCTAGTACGGAATCGTACAACCATATTTCGGGATTTGCGCCATGACTTTGGGGACGTGTCAGGAATCTAACTCGTTTTGGTACAGATCCATAACGGTACTATTTCGGGGTCGAGCATACTCTATAAAAATTAATGTGACAAAAAGTAGTTTACACTCATGGCCCGCACGAAAAGCCTTGCAGTCGGGCGGTATCTCTAAAAAAAAGAAGTTGGTGCAGTAATGGTAGACCAAGGTCTGAAGTCTCCCCCTCACATACCAAACACAACCACCCACATATCAGCCTTAACCAAAAAGTTAAGGCTATGTTCACAATATGATACATTTTAAATAAAGTTAAATTTACCCCTCAGAAGCAGGGAATATACCATTATCAGGTAAATACTATGTGGGAGTCAATATATTTCATATAGGAGTCTATATGAAATATTCATTTACAGAACTCTCCGCCATTTCAAAATATATTCACTCAAAAAAGGTTATCCAAGTGATATATATAAGTGGAGCTTATCTATGACTCTTTTGCATTATGTCATTTGCAATAAAGATATATAAATACCAGATATTTTTCCATCAGAATACCCTACGATGAAATTCCACGTTCCACTGTGGATTACCTTATGCGGGTCACTTATATTAGTACCTCTAATTTGTTCAACGGGTATATGGGGTTTTATTGTATACTTCAATTGGATCCATAATAGCATATTAGAGGTTCAATTTGGTTTCAGAAATGGACTATGAGGCCACTTGGTATAAATTTTCCAGTAATAAGTCATTTCCACAATGAAATATATCATGTGGCAAAGAATAGATGGGAAAAGATAATAAGGAAATACATTAGATTTGAACTATGAGTATTGCATTACTTAGGGATTTTTGTGTGTATGTCTCTGGAAACTATTAGTAGTCGAATTTAGGTGAAGTCATGCACCAAAGTGTTACTTTCCAAGAAATTTATTGTTCAAATCGGGGCACGAATATTTCATACTCTACAAATATGTATCTTGGACCAGTTCTCGTATGTCTACTTCTGCTTCATGCTTTTTTATTTATAGAATGTAGACGCAGTTGCTTTACCCAAAATTTCCAACAATAGGTGAGATCACAGTGGCTGCCAGTTGAACTGGATCACCGACCTGCAGTTAAAATGGGAAGGAAGAAAAAAAGTTTTAAATGTTTCCCAACAAGATTAAATTTCATTTCAAAGGGAAATGAAAGAATGCTGCTTTCAAAATTCTCTTCAGCACAAAGCACATCAAACACAGATATATCATTGTATCAACATTGCATTTAAAGAGCTTACCTTCATAATCAGAATTCAGAATTGTTCATATGTAGCAAGGAACCTTTGGCCTCAACCGCTACTCTGTGGAACAACGCTATGTTGTTCTGATGATTCCCACTAGCATTTCCACCACTAATGGAAGACTTGCCACAACAACATCAACTCAATATACATGTAACATCCCGTAAATTCGACTTAGGTATGAATGAGTTAAAGGAGTAGTAAGGTTATATTTTGGGCGAACAAGCCTCCAGGTGCGCGATCGCGCTAGTGGGAGTCAGTGTTACTGCCGTTTAGCACGACCACTAGCGCGAACAAGCCTCCAGGTGCGCGATCGCGCTAGTGGAGGTTCGTTTTAAAGCTATATTTCGTCCCCCACAGCCCCAAAACATAAAAACTTGCTCTAGAAAGGGGAACTCTCAAAAACCTAACTCCTTAAGGGTCCTTCCACCATCCAAGGTAAATTCTAATGGTGATTCTAAATTAATTTTAACTTTTCAACATGTTATTAACATGGGTAAATCCTCCATATCATTAGATATTCGATTGGGACATCGTTGCTGAGAGAAGGAACCCTAGAACTCGAATTCAAGGAGATTGAACGTCAAAAAGGTAATATCTTCACCCTCTAATTGATTCTAGCATTGGTTTGATGATAATAAACCCTAGTGCATGAGATATGATTTGATGGGTTTGATAGAAAAGTATGAACGATTGTAGGGTTGGGGTGTTGAGTGTCGATTATTGGTTCAGAGTGTTGTTTACCTTATGGGTGATGAAGAATAATGTTGATTATAACCATTTGAGACTTTAGAATTTATCTAGGATCAAGAGAATGGCTTGTTGGGTGTAGAAACACCATTAATAAGGATCATGAAGCTTTATGTCACCAAGTGTTTGAGAAAATGTTTAAGTGATTAAAACATGAGAATTTATGCTAATATGGAATCCCTTTGACTTGTATTAATATAGATTAAAGTTGAAAGGGTTGGCGAAGGTTGTATTACACTCAAGAACAGGAAGTTAAGGTATGTGAGGCTAACTCTTTATGTTTGGGAGTTTTAATGATTCTCCTTACACTACGTTTCTTTTACGACGTTACCAATTGCCTCAGAAATATAGTTAAGCCTAGTTCCTTGAATAGTTGTAGAACTTCTATTCTCTAGCTTCATAACTCGCTCATGACTTTTATTCTGAATGTTGTGAGCTCAGTGCGTATTCAATACAGACTTGGGTTTGATGACCCCGAGTCTTAGTATAGATTACTCAGTATGCCATATACAGTTGAAATTTCAGTATTCATAATCAGTTCAAGAATACATGTCTCAGTGTAGTCCTATTCAGTATATCAGTATTATGTAACCTAGTATGATCCAGTATTCCAGTATCATGTAACTCAATATGATTCTGTATTTCACTATCATGTATTGCAGTATGATTCTCAGTTTCTGATTTTATATTCCTGAATGTTGAACACCTGTATTTGGGCCTGAGGCCGTAGTTTATATGCTTTATGCATACTTGGGCCTGAGGCCGTAGTTTATGCTTTATGCATGTTTGGGCTTGAGGCCGTAGTTTATTCTTTATGCATTTTTGGGCCTGATGCCGTAGTTATGTGTACGTATAGTTGGGTCTGAGGCCGTATCTTGTGCACATATATATTGAGCCCGAGGCCGTAGCTTATTCAGATAAACAGGTTGTTCATCATTCAGAAGAGGGAGTATTCATATCCTTACTTCCTTTATTCAGTTCAGTTATCAATTATCTTTTCAGTTATCAGTTATCAGTTATCTTTTCAATTATCAGTTCAATTACCAGTTCTCACGTAAGTTTCAGTTTCAATAGTTATCATTTTAGTTTCAGCTTAGTTTCAGTTTCAGAATTTATAATTCTTTCTTTCAGTTGCTTTACATACCAGTACAATTCAAATGTACTGACGTCCCTTTTGCCCGGGGCCTGCATCTCACGATGCAGGTAATGATTTACAGGTTGAAGATTCAGAGCGCTAGGATTCTCGTACCAGCTGTTTGGTGATCCCCAGTTCTTTCGGGGTATTATCATTACTTTACAGTCTTTCAGTATTTACAGACAGTCAGTGTTTTTAGTACATCATTAGAGGCTTCATAGACTAGAGTAACAGTTAGACAGAGTCTCAGTCAGGCTTTTCATGTTAAGCCATGTTGGCTACAAATATATTTCAGAATTGTATTTGTATTTCCGCACATTGATTTATATCATCCAGACTTTCAGTATATCAGCATGTGTTAGTTTATCTTCCGCATTCAGTATGTTATGATACCACATGTTGATTCAGCCAGCCAGTTGTTTCGCTCGGTCATATGTAGTCAGGCACCGAGTGCCGTGTTACGTCCAGGCCCAGGTTCGGGGCGTGACAATACAACTGGGCATGTCACTACTCCTGGGAGGGAACTCATCCACCTAACTACATAGTTCCATGAAGGTCATGCTTTGGAATTGTAGGGGAGCTCATGGCCTAGAATTTCGACATAATTTAAGTTTCTTGCTTGATTGGAACAATCCTACCATTCTCTGTCTTACACAAACACGCATGGAAGACCATGCTTCACTGCTTCAACACTTCAAATTCACAGACCTTGTTCAGGTGGCTGCTCAGGGTTATTCAGGTGGCATTTGTGTACTTTGGCGAGCTGATAAACTCACTGTAGACCAATTGGTAATCACTGCTCATGAGATTCATGCTACTGTCAAGGTAATAAATTCCTCCAAAGCATGGATTCTCTCATTAATTTACGCTAGCACATCTTATCACAACCGTCAAATATTATGGCAAAACCTACAACTATTTGCAAATACTCATCAAGCACCTTGGCTATTGTGTGGAGACTTCAACGAAGTCACCACAAGTGTTGATAAATTTGGAGGCGACCCCATAAACACAACATGTACTACTGCTTTTACAAATTTCCTCAATATGATAGATCTTGGTTTCGCGGGTTCTCGTTTCACATGGTCTAACAAGCGTCATAATCGTAGTAAATTAATACTAGAACGACTAGACAAATTCTTTGCAAATGACAGTTGGTTACAACTATTCTCAGACTCTAGTGTCCTCCACCTACCACGCACACACTCCGATCACTGTCCTTTATTACTAAACCTTACTGGAGCCACCTCAAAACCTTCCTTCTCCTTTCGCCTAGAAACCATGTGGTTCAATTACCCGGAATTTTCCTCCCTTGTCCAAGCACATTGGTCCAACAATCAACATTACTTTCAAGCCCTCGATACATTCACATACAATGCATGCTACTTACTAAAATAAATATTCCTTCGGAAACATTTTTTATAAGAAAAAACTTACCCTAGCTCGACTAAATGGCCTCCAAAATATGGAACCAAATGCCAAAAACAGTTTTCATTATAATCTTGAAAATCAACTACTTACTGACCTTAACTCCATCCTAAAAAATGAGGAGGACTTTTGGAAACTAAAATCACGCATTCAGTGGCTAAATGATGGAGATGCTAACACTAAATTTTTTCATTTATCCACTACCCAACGACGTAGACGCAATCACATCCTAGGCCTACATGACAACGTAGGCAATTGGACATTTGATCCGGAACATTATTCAAAATCATTTTTAGGAGGTTTACACTACACTACTTCCATACTGCTCTGACCCACCAACTACGCTATCATGCAACACACTAACTTCAACACATATATCTTCACTAACAAAACCTTTAACTTCAGCTGAAATTTCCAACGCTGTAAAATCTTTCAAACCTTTTAAATCGCCTGGACCTGACGGTCTACACCCTATATTTTCCCAAAAATACTGCAAGCACACACAAGCAGTTGTCACTACGACCTGCATGGAGGCTTTTGAAACTGCTACTATTCCACCACATATTAACCAAACTTTCCTTGCCCTTATTCCCATGATAAAAAACCCTGCCAACATCACCCACTACAGACCTATTGGTCTCTGTAACACAATGTATAAGATCACTATAAAAATATTAGTCAATAGAATCTGCCCCTTCATATCTTCCATTATCAACCGAACACAATGTAGTTTTATTCCGTGACGCAGAGCAGTTGATAATGATGCTCCATTCCTTCCGTCGAACTAAAGGTAATTTTGCTAAAATGATGCTCAAAATTGACCTTGAACGTGCATTTGACCGCCTTCAACAGTCCTTTATTTGCTACTCTCTTCGGAGACTCAATTTTCCATCACACACGATTCAACTTATTATGTCCTGTATTACTACCTCATCTATAGCTATTTTAGTTATTGGCAAGCCTACACCTTTCTTCTAGCCTTCTCGTGGCATTCGACAAGGTGATCCATTGTCCCCATATTTATTTATTATTTGTATGGAAACATTATCACAATTGATTGAGGAAGCAGTCCTTACGAAACGCTGGACGCCCGTCAAAATATCAAGACTAGGCCCCCAACTATACCATCTGCTGTTTGCAGATGACATTGTCCTTTTTGCGAAGGCAGATACCGCAAATCCCAACTCCATTCTGCACATTTTTAACCACCTTGCTTCCTAGTCTGGCCAGCGGATAAATCTAGCTAAATCAAAACTTCTCTTCTCCAGCAATGCAACTCCATCATCTATGTCCCATTTAAGTGCTATTCTTAACATTCCTATTGCGTCCACCTACGGAAAATACCTTGGATTCTCTATGCTCAAAATGCACCTCAAATCTTCAGATTACCAATATATACTTGAACGGATGCATAATCGACTGTAAGGTTGGAAAACTAAATTCCTCAATTCGGCAGGTCGTGCAACGCTTATACGCTCGATGCTCAATTCAATGCCAACCTACGCCATGCAAAACCAATTATTACCTCTCAAAACTCGGGAACATATTGATAAAATCCAGTGCAATTTCTTATAGGGTTCGACACCTACTCACCACAAAGTCCACCTACTCAACTGGAATACTGTCACCCTGCCTAAAAAATATGATGGGCTTGGCCTTACCCAAATATATCCTAAAAATATGGCATTGTTAACAAGTCTCGCCTGGCGATTCGCCACTATTCCCCACAGCCTATGGACTCAAATACTGCAGGGAAATATTGTACCCCCTCGTGTCACCCCAACCCCATACCAGAGCGTACATCTCCAAATCGCACGACTCTTCCACCTGGAAAAGCCTGACGAAAGTCCTGCCCTTATGCCAAAAGGGTACCTCCTGGACAACAACATCGGGTACCAAAATAAACCTTTGGAACGATCAATGGATTTCACCCAATTTCTCCTTAAGACAACTTATCGACGGCCCCTTTCATCAACATGAATCTTCTCTCACCTTGAACCACATCTTTAACCCACCAACCTTTGTCCTCACCCTACTCTCCTTTGTTCTACCAACCCATGTTCAACTCCTTATTCACAACACCTATCCAAACCTTGACACCACCACAGATGACTCCCCCACTAGCACCGTATCTCTGATGGACGTTTTTCCACATCATCAGCTTATCGTCTATTTATTCTTACTCAACCTCACACTCCCACCTCCTTTCCCCATTACTGGATATGGACCCTTCCTACACTTAACAAAATTAAACATTTCCTTTGGCTTTTTCTACACCAAGCTTTATCCACAATGCAACTGTTAGCATCCCGCAGCATCATTCCCCGACCACACTGTACTTTCTGCTCCCACCCTTTCGAAGATTTACTGCATATTTTCACTGCCTGCCCACCGGCCGCTCACATTTGGCATCACTTTCAGCTGCACCTATCTCTTGATAACCATGCACGCTGGCTGCAACACATATGTACCTCCACAAAATCGATTAGTCTCACATCTACTATTTCCCACCATCCTAACATCCCTCTAAGGAACATTGCTCCATTCATTCTATGGAATATTTGGCTGACTCGTAATCACAATTTATTCAACCATGACACCCTCTTGGTCAACCCCACAACAGTTGCCATCCAAGCAACTGAGCATGCTTATCTAACCACCAATTTACCAAATCCACAACCATCCATCCCCGTTCAAGTCAAATGGATGACACCACCTCCACATACCTACAAACTCGATATCGATGGTGCTTTTGATCCATCCTCTAAATGTGGAGGGGTAGGTGGAGCCATCCGTAATCATGCGGGCACTTGGATCATTGGCTACTCAAAATTCTTATACCATACCACAGTACTGCAAGCTGAATGCTTGCCCTCTTTCATGGATTACAACTTACTATTACCACCAACTTGCTACCACTTATAGTGGAAACTGACTCATATGTACTTCTCACCCTACTACAAAATGGTATTCCTAAATACTCACATTTATTTGATGCTTGCAGGTTGATGTTGCGTGAATTATGTAGGCTACAACTCAACCATACCTACAGGGAGGGTAATACTGTTGCAGATGCACTGGTGCATTTTGGCAAGGAGCTAAGCCCTACACAGGCTATTGATGTTTTAGTTTTTGATAACCTCCCGCCTTTTGTTGTACCATACTTACTTTTGGACTCATGGGGCACTGGAATTGTATGTTCCATTGCGTCTTCTGTAATGCCTATGTTCTAAATCAATAAAATGCTTGTTCTTAGCAGAAGAAACCTTTGGCCTGCAAATAGTTCATATTTTTTTAAAAAGAAAAATGGTTACTAATGTATAATAGAAGAATTTAACAGTTCTAATACACATAATAAGTAGTTATCTTACGTCTATGGCAACAGTTAAAATATTTTATGTCCTATAGATTGACATTTTTAGGGGCTTATACCATAGTTTTTATGACGACCCAAAGGGGTCATCACTTGTCTCCTTACTCATTGTGTGCTTCTGAGGCCTTGAAAACCTTATTTGGGGTTGCCTCGAATTGCGTGCGCAGTCCGGGCGCGTAGCCGAAAAGCTTAAAAATATGAATTCTGTGAGAAAAATGCTAAATTTTGTTATTAAATTGAATAAATTTGACTTCGGTCAACTTTTTTTCGGTAAACGGACCCAGACCCGTGATTGGACGGTCCCTGAGGGTCCGTAGGAAAATATGGGACTCGGGCGTATGCCCGGAATCGAATTCCGAGGTCCCAGGACCGAGAAATGAATTTTTTTGTGTGAAATTGTTTTCTGGAAATAATTAAGGAAATTAGAAATGAAATTTGATTAAAAGACTATGGTATCGGGCCCGTATTTTGGTTCCGGCGCCCGGTACAAGTCTTATATATGGTTTAAGCGCTTTCTGTAAAGTTTGGTTTAAGACGGACGTCGTTTGACGCGTTCCGGACATGAAACGGATAATTTGATGTTTTATGAAATTTGGAAGAAATCATGGGTTTTGAGGCCTAATTTGATGTTCATGATGTTATTTTGGCGATTTAATCGCACGGATGAGTCCGTAGGATGGTTTTGAGGTGGTGTGTATGTTTGGTTTGGAACCTTGAGGGCTCGGGTGAGTTTTGAGTAGGTTCCAGGATGCCTTAGACTTAAAATATCAGCTGTTGCCGGTTCAGGAAATATTGCAGGCCTCTGAACCCTCTAGTGCGCTCCGCGAGAAATCGCGTGCGGCCGCGGTCGCCTTTGTGTGGTCCGAGGTGGGCGTTGTGCGGCCACGGTCGGCCTTGCACGGTCCGCGCAGGGCTAAGATCCGCAGGCCTTCAGGTAGGCCAGACTAGCGCGGCCGCGGTTCCTTTTCGCGCGGTCCGCGCTGGAACTTCAGAGGGGTATATATAGACGGGAATTTCAACTATTTTTCACTTTTCAAAAACCCAAAACATAAGAGGCGATTTTCCAAACAATTCTTCTTCTTCAAAACGATTGGTCAGTGATTTCTAACTCATTTTCTTCGCTCCTTAACATCTTTTAACATAATTTCAACTTCAAAACAAAGATTTTAATGGGGAAGTTTGGGAATTTTAGGTAGAATCTAGGTTTTTTCTAAAATTGGGGATTTGGACCTCAATTTGAGGTCCGATTTCAAAATAATTTATATATTTGAGTTCGTGGGGGAATGGTTAAACGGGTTTTGGTTCGAACCTCGGGTTTTGACCATGTGGGCCCGGGGGCATTTTTGACCTTTTTGGGAAAAATGATGGAAAAGCTATAATTAGACTTTGGGTTCGTGTTGTTTAGCATTTATTAATGTAATGAAGTCATTATTGTATAGATAAATTGATTTGGAGCCGAATTCGAGAGGAAAGGCGGTTATTGAGGATTGAATTGGCCGTGGAAGTTCGAGGTAAGTGTTTGGTTTAACCCTAGCTTGAGGGAATAGGAGTTGAGTCTTAATTGTAACTTGCTAATTGTCGAGTGCGATGTATAGGCATGGTGACGAGTATCTATACATTAGTATCTAGCATGACCGTGAGTCCTTATTTGCGAATAGTTTGGTTGTTGTTATGCCTTCAATGCTTAAATGATGACTTCTATATGTTGTAAAGACCTTGTGAAAGAAATTGTGATCTTGAAACTTATTGGAGCATTGGCTCGGGTTGAAATACAAATTGTGAAGGTATACGAGATAAGTAACACTTTGGAGCATTGGCTAAAGCGATAATGTGAACTATGAGATGAAAGTGAAAGAAAGAAAAGAGTTAATGATTCATTCCCTTGCCGGGACGTCGTTGGTTATTGATATTTTACCCTTGCCGGGTTTTAATTGTAGATTGTGTTCCCTTGCCGGGATTTTATTATTGTTTATTTATTTCCCTTGCCCTTGTTTGTGATTGTTGATTGGGTGAGGAAGAGTGTTAAAGCACGAAGGGTGATGCCGTGCATTGTTGCTTATTATGAGAAAGAGTGTTAAAGCACGAAGGGTGATGCCGTGCCGCACGAGGTACCATTCCGTGCCGATTCTATTGATATATGTGAGGAATGACAGTAAAAGCACGAAGGGTGATGTCGTGCACATGTTATTGCCTGGTGAGGACGAGAGTAAAAGCACGAAGGGTGATGCCGTGCACTGGTCGAATTCTGTTTCATTACGTACTATTAAGTTGTGTTGTATTCCTTTATTATTGGACGACTCTTATTTGGAATTTATTATACTCCCCACAGCATGTTCCCCTCCCATATTGTTTATCTGTTTTGTATTTTGATTCCGCTGTATGTGTATATATATATATATATGAAATTGCACAGGTTTATGTGGTAGTCTGGTCTAGCCTCGTCACTACTTCGTCGGGGTTAGGCTAGACACTTACCAGCTCATGGGGTCGGTTGTGCTGATGTTACACTCTGTGCATTTTTGCACAGGTCCAGGTTTCGAGCAGCAGCAGCAGCAGCTTTAGTTCGGGAGCATATCTTCAGTCCGGAGAGACCCGAGGTAGCCTTGCAAGCGTCCGTAGGCCCGGCGTCTCCCTTCTATCCTAATATTAGACTGTCATCTCTTTGTATTCAGGATAAACAGATTTATGTTTCTTTTAGACCTTGTATTTAGTAAACTCTTAGCAGTTCGTGAGTAATGTGACACTAGTCTTGGGTAGAGGCTTATATTGACTACTCCGTATTTTATTCAGTTTCTATAATTAAGACTTTCGCTATTAATCGGTTTTGTTGTTTTATATTGTTGTCCTAAATTGTTAAGAAGAATTGTTTATTAATGGAAAGGTAATCAAAATAGCTTGCCTAGCTACTACGAGTAGGCGCCATCAAGACCCCCGAGGGTGGGAAATCTGGTTCGTGACAACTTGGTATCAGAGCACTAGGTTACATAGGTCTCACAACTCAAGGATAAACTTGGTAGAGTTTGAGGGATCGGTACAGAGATGTATGTATTTATCCCCCAGAGGCTACAGAGTTAGGAAAAGTTTCACATTTGTTATTTCTAGTCGTGCGGTTCTGTTTCTCAATGCTAATTGGATTTCCACTCTGTTCTTTCGCAGATGGCGAGAACACGCGCTTCTTCATCTACTGATCAGCAGTCCGAGCCCCAGGCAGCTCCCGCTAGGGGCAGAGGGCGAGGGCGAGGCCGTGCTAGAGGCCGAGGTAGGGGCATAGCTCAGCCCCAAGCAGCAGCACCAGCGGCGGAGCCTCAGGTTGACTTCGAGGAGGAGGTTCCGGTCCCAGCCGCAGAAGTTCCGGTGGGTCCAGCTCAGGTCCCAGAGGAGTTTATTGCTACCCCAGTTCTTCAGGACGCTATTGGGATTCTATAGTGACTCTTCCTTGTTAATTGATGGTTTCTATATGATATGAAGAGAATGAGAAGGAAATATGATGTGTAAACTCTTTGGAGCGTTGGCTCGTTTTTTGACTTGATTAAAAAGTAAGAAATGAACGTATGAGAAAGAGATGTGATTATTCCCTTGCCGGGACGTGTAAGTTATTGTTGTGGCTCCCTTGCCGGGATTTAACTGCTTAGTCGTATTCTCCCTTGCTGGGAGACCACTTATATATAATGAAATGGGATCGTGTGGCACGTCGACCACTTATATATTATGAAATGGGATCGTGTGGCATGCCGACCACTTATATTTGCTGAAATGGGATCGTGTGGCACGCCGACCACCTAGTTATACTATGAAATGGGATCGTGTCGCTCGCCGATCGCTTATATAGATTATGAGATCTGATGTAGTTTCGTGTTTACTTCTGATAAGTTGTTTTCATCTGTATTTCCCCTAAGCCTGTCCCCTCCCCGCCTTAATTGGTATTTTCTGCTGTTATTTCGTTGTACTTGTATATACATATATCTATCTGCACAGGTTGTTTTTGGTAGGTCCTGTCTAGCCTCGTCACTAATTCGCCAAGGTTAGGCGAGGCACTTACCAGCACATGGGGTCAGTTGTGCTGATGCTACACTCTGTGCATCTTTTTGCACAGTCCAGGAGCAGCTTTTGCGCCTCAGCAGTAGGATTTGATCGGGAGCTGACTTCAGTCCAGGGACTTTCGAGGTAGCCTAGTGTAACGACCCGATCGTTCGTTCTGAGAGTTATAGCCACATTTCCCCCATCTATGCTTATTTATATGTTGTTCAGCTATACTGAGTTGTATCGAGTTGGTAGGTTTGGGTTCGGAGTAGTTTTGGAGTGAAATGAACACTTAGTCTCTTAATTAGAAAGCTAAGTTAGAAAAGTCAACCGGAAGTTGACTTATGAGTAAACGAATTCGGATTTGGATTTTTATGATTCGATTAGCTTCCTTGGGTGATTTTAATTAGGAGTGTGTCCGGAATGTAATTTGGAGGTCCGTGGTAGAATTAGGCTTGAATTGTCAAAAGTTGGAAGTTTAAAAGTCTTAGGCTTGAATTCGAGGTTGATTTGGTGTTTTAGTGTTGTTTTGGGGTGTTCCGGAGGTTCGACTTAGTTCGGATAGTGATATGTGACTTGTTGGAATTTTTTGTTGAGGTCCCGAGGTCCTCGGATGAGTTTTGAATAAGTTTGGGTTGTGTTGCGCTCGTTTTTCTTATGTTTCGACGCCGTTTCTTCAAGCATAAATGATATCATATTGAACAAATGAGCTCCGATTTCTTTTTTGATTGAAGCATTAGATCTGTATTGTAATTACGGACCTGTAGCAAAAAGAATCGTCGAATTTGGACATCGTATGAGGATTTTATAGTTATTTTACTAAGAATTAGGTTGCAAGATTTTTCAGATTAATTACGAAATTGCCACTGACGGCGTATTTAAAAATCTGCACTATTTGCAAATATTAAAACCTACATATCTCCTTCGTTATAAGGTCAAATTGAATGATTCAAAAGCCTAACTTGACTAGAATTTCACAAAGAATCCATTGGGCATAAAATACGAGTTTCGGGATCGTTTGGCTCGAGAAACGAGGCAGAATAGCTGGTAAAAAAAATATACAAAAGTAGGGTTTTGTTCATTTGGTCATATTTTGAGTTGGGGAGCTCGGATTTGGGCGATTTTGGAGGCGATTTTCACCATATGGATTGGGGTAAGTGTTCTCTACTCGATTTTGATTATAATTTATGAATCCATCTTCGTTTTTGGGATTTGATTGATGATTTCAAAGTGAAATTGAGGGAGTTAGGGTTTGAGTTTTGGAGAGTTTTAAGTGAGGATTTGAGGGACCAAACGGAGTTCGATTTTGACAAATTTTATATGGTTAGACTCGGNTATGCCCGTTGTTCATGAATTCCCTGATGTTTTTCCTTCAGACCTGCCGGGTATGCCACCCGACAGGGATATAGATTTCTGCATCGATCTGGTTCCGGGCACTCAGCCCATTTCTATTCCGCCATATCGTATGGCCCCACCGGAGTTGAAGGAGTTAAAAGAACAGTTGCAGGATTTGCTTGAGAAGGGTTTCATTAGACCCAGTGTCTCTCCTTGGGGTGCGCCGGTGTTATTTGTCAAGAAGAAGGATGGGTCAATGAGAATGTGTATTGATTACCGGCAATTGAACAAGGTAACGGTCAAGAATAAGTATCCACTGCCGAGGATTGATGATTTGTTCGACCAGCTTCAGGGTGCCAGGGTATTTTCCAAGATTGACTTGCGATCTGGTTACCATCAGTTGAGGATTAGGGCATCCAATGTCCCTAAGACAGCCTTTCGCACTCGGTATGGGCATTATGAGTTCTTGGTTATGTCGTTTGGGTTGACAAATGCCCCAACAACTTACATGGACTTAATTAACCGAGTGTTCAAGCCTTATTTGGATTCATTCGTGATAGTGTTCATTGATGATATATTGATATACTCCCGCAGCCAGGAGGGGGACGAGCAGCACCTCAGAGTGGTTCTTCAAACTCTGAGGGATAGTCAGTTATATGCGAAGTTCTCGAAGTGTGAATTCTGGTTGGGTTCGGTTGCATTTCTGGGTCATGTTGTATTAGCTGAGGGTATTCAAGTAGAACTAAAGAAGATAGAGGCAGTCATGAACTGGCCTAGACCAGCATCAGCTACGGAGATTCGGAGTTTCTTGGGGTTGGCAGGCTACTACAGACGGTTCGTGGAGGGATTTTCATCTATTGCAGCCCCAATGACCAGATTGACCCAGAAGGGTGCCCATTTTAGATGGTCGGATGAGTGCGAGCGAGCTTTCAGAAGCTCAAAAAAGCTCTAACCACGGCACCGGTGTTGGTTTTGCCCACAGGGTTAGGGCCTTATACAGTTTATTGTGATGCTTCCCGTATTGGGCTTGGTGCGGTGTTGATGCAGGATGGCAAGGTCATTGCCTATGCTTCAAGGCAGTTGAAGATTCATGAGAAGAATTATCTAGTGCATGATTTAGAGCTGGCAGCCATAGTTCACGCCTTAAAGATTTGGAGGCATTATTTGTATGGCGTGGCATGTGAGGTGTTCACCGACCACAAGAGTCTTCAGTACTTGTTCAAGCAAAAGGAGTTGAATTTGAGGCAGAGGAGATGGTTGGAGTTGTTGAAGGATTATGATGTCACCATTTTATATCATCCGGGGAAGGCCAATGTAGTGGCCGATGCTTTAAGTAGGAAGTCAGCCAGTATGGGCAGCCTTGCTTATATTCCGGTCAGTTAGAGGCCGTTTGCTTTGGATGTTCAGGCTTTGGCCAATCGATTTGTGAGGCTGGATATTTTTGAGCCTATCCGAGTATTAGCTTGCACGAACGCTCGTTCTTCATTGTTGGAGCGTATTCGTGATCGGCAGTTTGATTATCCCCATTTGTGTGTCCTTAGAGACATGATGCAGTGAGGAGGTGCCAAGCAGGTTACCTTAGATGCGGATGGAGTTTTGAGATTGCAGGGGCGAGTTTGTGTGCCTAATGTGGGTGGGCTTCGAGAGTTGATTTTAGAGGAGGCTCGTAGCTCCAGGTACTCTATTCATCCGGGCGCCGCGAAGATGTATCAGGATTTGCGGCAGCATTATTGGTGGCATAGAATGAAGATGGATATCGTAGCATATGTGGCTCGTTGTTTGAATTGTCAACAAGTTAAGTACGAGCATCAGAGGCCTGGTGGTGTATTTCAGAGGATTGAGCTTCCTGAGTGGAAGTGGGATAGGATCACTATGGACTTCGTTACTGGACTTCCCTTGACCCGGAAGAAGTTCGATTTAGTTTGGGTCATTGTTGATAGGCTGACCAAGTCAGCGCATTTCATTCCTGTGGCAGTCTCCTATTCATCTGAGAGGTTAGCTGAGATTTATATCCGGGAGATTGTCCGCCTTCATGGTGTGCCGGTATCTATCATTTCGGACCGGGGTACGCAGTTTACCTCGCGCTTCTGGGGAGCAGTCCAGCGAGAGTTGGGCAGACGGGTTGAGTTGAGCACATCATTTCATCCCCAGACAGACGGCCAGTCCGAGCGGACTATTCAGATTTTGGAGGATATGCTTCGAGCTTGTGTTATTGACTTTGGAGGTTCGTGGGATCAGTTCCTGCCTTTAGCGGAGTTTGCCTACAACAACAGCTACCAGTCAAGCATTCAGATGGCCCCTTATGAGGCTTTATATGGTAGGTGGTGTCGGTCTCCGGTTATATGGTTTGAACCGGGAGAAGCTCGGTTATTGGGTACAGATTTGGTTCAGGAGGCCTTGGACAAGGTCAAGATCATTCAGGATAGGCTTCATTCAGCTCAGTCTAGGCAAAAGAGCTATGCAGACCGCAAGGTTCGAGATGTGGCATTTATGGTTGGCGAGCGGGATTGCTCCGAGTGTCGCCTATGAAGGGCGTGATGAGGTTTGGGAAGAAGGGCAAGCTTAGCCCAAGGTTCATTGGCCCGTTTGAGATCCTTGATCGAGTGGGAGAGGTGGCTTATAGACTTGCATTGCCGCCTAGCTTATCTGCCGTTCATCCAGTTTTTCATGTATCCATGCTTCGGAGGTATAACGGCGATCCAGCCCACGTGTTAGACTTCAGCACTGTCCAGTTGGACAAGGACTTGTCTTATGAGGAGGAGCCGGTAGCTATTCTGGACCGACAGGTTCGTCAGTTGAGATCCAAGAGTTTTCCTTCTGTTCGTGTTCAATGGAGAGGTCAGCATCCTGAGGCATCGACCTGGGAGTCCGAGTCTGATATGCAGAGTCGTTATCCTCATCTTTTCCCCGACTCAGGTACTTCCTTCTTCAGTCCATTCGAGGACTAACGGTTGTTTTAAAGGTGGAGAATGTGACGACCCAAAGGGGTCATCACTTGTTTCCTTACTCATTCCGTGCTTTTGAGGCCTTGAAAACCCCATTTGGGGTTGCCTCGAATTGGGTGCGCAGTCCGGGCGCGTAGCCGGAAAGCTTAAAAATATGAATTTTGTGAGAAAAATGCTAAACTTTGTTATTAAATTGAATAAATTTGACTTCGGTCAATTTTTTTTTGGGTAAACGGACCCGGACCCGGACCCGTGATTGGACGGTCCCGGAGGGTCCGTAGAAAATATGGGACTCGGGCGTATGCCCAGAATCGAATTCCGAGGTCCCAGGCCCGAGAAATGAATTTTTTTGTGTGAAATTATTTTCTGGAATTAATTAAGGAAATTAGAAATGAAATTTGATTAAAAGACTGTGATATCGGGCCCGTATTTTGGTTCCGGCGCCCGGTACAAGTCTTATATATGGTTTAAGCGCTTTATGTAAAGTTTGGTTTAAGACGGACGTCGTTTGACGCGTTCCGGACTTGAAACGGATAATTTGATGTTTTATGAAATTTGGAAGAAATCATGGATTTTGAGGCCTAATTTGATGTTCATGATGTTATTTTGGCGATTTAATCGCACGGATAAGTCCGTAGGATGGTTTTGAGGTGGTGTGTATGTTTGGTTTGGAGCCCTGAGGGCTCGGGTGAGTTTTAAGTAGGTTCCGGGATGCCTTAGACTTAAAATATGAGCTGCTGCAGGTTCAGGAAATATTGCAGGCCTCTGAACCCTCTAGCGCGGTCCGCGAGAAATCGCGTGCGGCCACGGAGGGGCCAGCGCGGCCGCGGTCGCCTTTGTGTGATCCGCGGTGGGCGCTGTGCGGCCGCGGTCGGCCTTGCGCAGTCCGCGCAGGGCTAAGATCCGCAGGCCTTCAGGTAGGCCAGACTAGTGCGGCCGCGGTCCCTTTTTGCGCGGTCCGCGCTGGAACTTCAGAGGGGTATATATAGATGGGAATTTCAGCTATTTTTCACTTTTCAAAAACCCAAAACATAAGAGGCAATTTTCCAAACAATTCTTCTGCTTCAAAACGATTGGTAAGTGATTTCTAACTCATTTTCTTCGCTCCTTAACATCTTTTAACATAATTTCAACTTCAAAACAAAGATTTTAATGGGGAAATTTGGGAATTTTAGGTAGAACCTAGGTTTTTTCTAAAATTGGGGATTTGGACCTCAATTTGAGGTCCGATTTCAAAATAATTTATATATTTGAGTTCGTGGGGGAATTGGTAAACGGGTTTTAGTTCGACCCTCGGGTTTTGACCATGTGGGCCCGGGGGAATTTTTGACCTTTTTGGGAAAAATGATGGAAAAGCTATAATTAGACTTTGGGTTCGTGTTGTTTAGCATTTATTGATGTAATGAAGTCATTATTTTATAGATACAATTGATTTGGAGCCGAATTTGAGAGGAAAGGCGGTTATTGAGGATTGAATTGGCCGTGGAAGTTCGAGGTAAGTGTTTGGTTTAACCCTAGTTTGAGGGAATAGGAGTTGAGTCTTAATTGTAACTTGAGTACGATGTATAGGCATGGTAACAAGTATCTATACATTAGTGTCTAGCATGACCGTGAGTCCTTATTTGCGAATAGTTTGGTTGTTGTTATACCTTCCATGCTTAAATGATGACTTCTATATGTTGTAAAGACCTTGTGAAAGAAATTGTGATCTTGAAAGTTAGTGGAGCATTGGCTCGGGTTAAAATACAAATTGTGAAGGTATACGAGATAAATAACTCTTTGGAGCATTGGCTCAGGCGATAATGTGAACTATGAGATGAAAGTGAAAGAAAGAAAAGAGTTAATGATTCATTCCCTTCCCGGGACGTTGTTGGTTATTGATATTGTACCCTTGCCGGGTTTTAATTGTTGTTTGTGTTCCCTTGCCGGGATTTTTATTATTGTTTATTTATTTCCCTTGCCCTTGTTTGTGATTGTTGATTGGGTGAGGAAGAATGTTAAAGCACGAAGGGTGATGCCGTGCACTGTTTGTTTATGGTAAGGAAAGAGTGTAAAGCATGAAGGGTGATGCCGTGCATTGTTGCTTATTATGAGAAAGAGTGTTAAAGCACGAAGGGTGATGCCGTGCCGCACGAGGTACCATTCTGTGCTGATTCTATTGATATATGTGAGGAATGAGAGTAAAAGCACGAAGGGTGATGCCGTGCACATGTTATTGCCTGGTGAGGACAAGAGTAAAAGCACGAAGGGTGATGCCGTGCACTGGTCGAATTCTGTTTCATTACGTACTATTGAGTTGTGCTGTATTCCTTTATTATTGGACGACTCTTATTTGGAATTTATTATACTCCCCACAGCATGTTCCCCTCCCATATTGCTTATATATATGAAATTGCACAGGTTTATGTGGTAGTCTGGTCTAGCCTCGTCACTACTTCGCCGGAGTTAGGCTAGACACTTACCAGCACATGGGGTCGGTTGTGCTGATCTACACTCTGTGCATTTTTGCACAGGTCTAGGTTTCGAGCAGCAGCAGCAGTAGCTTTAGTTTGGGAGCATATCTTCAGTCTGGGGAGACCCGAGGTAGTCTTGCAGGCGTTCGCAGGCCCGGCGTCTCCCTTCTATCCTTATATTAGACGGTCATCTCTTTGTATTCGGGATAAACAGATTTATGTTTCTTTTAGACCTTGTATTTAGTAAACTCTTAGCAGTTCGTGAGTAATGTGACACCAGTCTTGGGTAGAGGCTTATATTGACTACTCCGTATTTTATTCAGTTTCTATAATTAAGACTTCCACTATTAATCAGTTTCGTTATTTTATATTGTTGTCATAAATTGTTAAGAAGAATTGTTTATTAATGGAAAGGTAATCAAAATGGCTTGCGCCATCACGACCCCCGAGGGTGGGAAATCCGGGTCATGACAGTTTTACTTCCCAACACATGAACTAGTTCAAGTACTGTTGAAATACTTTTCAGTAGTACGGAGAGACAAGGTTCACTCTTAATATAAAGGCCAAATACATAGACGGACCTTAAGCAATGGAGTTGGAAGGCCAAAATGAAACAAGATTGAGTTAAAGTGCCAAAATGAAAAATTAGGCCAAGTTTAATGGCCTGTCTATGTATTTGGCCTGATATAAATGAAGGACGAGATAGGAAATATGAATTCTTAGCTATCATGAGACAAAAAGCACATAATATGTTGGGACATCCCACAAGAGAGAAGGTGGATAAAAAGGTTGATAGGCTAATATCATTCATGTCAAATCAATGGAGTTGATTTAACACCAGAAGAAAAGAACATACATCACCCTGGGAAGATGAGATATTATATTTCTCTAGATAATTTCGTCGAATACATGACTTTAGTATTATAAAGTGTAGTCTGAAATATCTATAACAAGGATAATCTGAAAGAAGTGTATATATGATCATTATCCCCTTAGTCTTTAAACATTTATTTCTAAGTTGGAGTCCAAATCTGATCCTCTAATCAGAAAATGTGCATGCTGTATTTACGGCTCAATCTGACCAAGTATGCGAAGAAAAATAATACAGATTGTAAATGTGCAGGGGACCTATATTTGTGAAGAAGAAAGATGGTTCCTTACGGATGTGTATTGATTATAGACAGTTGAATAAGATGACGACTAGTATTAGGTTCAAACTCGTCATATTGAGTTACGAGAGACTGCTAAATATTACTATCAGTAATTTACCCAAAATTCAACCCATTATCAATAATATACGACCGGAAATGGGTATAAGTAAACTATGACTATCATTTAGGTTATATGACGAGCTAGTCATATATTACATAATGTGTATAGGCCATCCATATTAAAAATAAGAGTATTAAGATAAATGTGATAGCGATATTCTGGAGATTAGTGAACTAGTGCATAGCCCAAATGGGGCTCTCATTAACTAATATGGCTACATTAGCTTGAAGTTAATTATATTAACACCGCCGGTGCATATTTATAACTAAACGCGACTAACAATGATAATTAAAAATCAAAGTATACCCCTCATTATAACCAATAGGAATAAATATATTTGAGATAACCATAATATATTGGAATTGGGCGAAATGCCAGTTCTATGGCCGTAAAATGCCAAAAACTATATTGGTGATGGACATTCTTATTCACACCACTGCATACTATTACATGTATATAGTTATTGTTAATCCCTTGTTACTGCACTTATATCAACCCAAAGTCATATGACTGTGACGCAGTACGAGATGAGGTTCTCTGAGTTAGCCCGTCATGCTATTTGGTTGGTTCCCACAAACAGGGAGAGGATCAGGAGGTTTCTGGATGGCCTTTCTTATCAGTTGCGGATTCTTATTGTTAGGACTTTGCCCTGAATTTCTAATCTATTAGGACTCTCTTTCTTGAAGGAATGGAAATAGACTCGTAAAAGGATTAAATCTCTTTAATATGTCTTATCCTTTTCTTAGAAGACAAGTTTTGCACATCTTTAAATTAAGGATCTTTACTTCTCACAAGAGCACAAAAAAAATAAAATATCCCCAATGTAGTCATTATAGAGTTTTGTTTAGGGGGAGATTTTTCTCTCGTTAGTTTTTCTTCTTTTATATTAGTTTTATCATATGTAGATCAATTGACCAAACCATTATAAACTATTATGCTTAGTTTAGTATATTTTTCTTTTGTCGTCTGATTTATCGTCCACCAAGCTTTGTACTGTTAGTTTCCGCATGCACCATGTTATTTCAATCCCAACAAGTAGTATCAGAGCCAATGGTTCGGAGTCATCGGTCGAACGAGGTTGAAGACAGATTCAATACGTGTTTAGATCAAGACGATAATGAAGATTTATTCAACAAAAAAAATATTTGAATATGATGCTACACGTGGAGATAAATTTACAATCACAATTGTATTCAAAACGCCTACTGTTGCATCTCTCTTTTCAACGCATATTTTGGCCACTTTTAGCCAATGCCAGTTTTAAGTCATGCCTACTAGTAACGCATGATTCCAATGCCAGTGTTTTAACTCACGCTTCGATCTTTTTAATGCATGAGCTTCTTTTACCCCATGTTTATTTTTAACACGTGGGCTCCTTTTATCCCATAGTTGGGCTTCTTTTAACCAATACCAAGATTTTCAACCTATACCGATTTTTAACCATGGAAAGCAGCAATGATGAAGATTATGTGAAGAAGGTGAATCAACGTTGTCAAGAAAATTCAGGCCAAGGGGGAGATTGTTTGGACTTTGCCCTGAATTTCTAATCTAGTAGGACTCTCTTTCTTGAAGGAATGGAAAGAGACTCCTAAAAGGATTAAATCTCCTTAATAGTCTTATCATTCTCTTGGAAGACAAGTTTTGCACATCTATAAATTAAGGATCTCTACTTCTCACAAGAGCACAAAAAAAAATATCCACAATGTAGTCATTAAAGAGTTTTGTTTAGGGGGAGATTTTTCTCTCGTTAGTTTTTCTTCTTTTATATTAGTTTTATCATATGTAGATCAATTTACCAAACCATTATAAACTATTATGCTTAGTTTAGTATATTTTTCTTTTGTCGTCTGATTTATCGTCCACCAAGCTTTGTATTGTTAGTTTTTGCATGCACCATGTTGTTTCAATCCCAACATTTATGACCAGAGAGAGAGAGAGTATCTGGTGCTTCTTTTGAGGAGGTTGTTGGCATTGCTCGGGATATAGAGTCGATTCTCCGTTAGGAGCGAGTAGATAGGGAGGCCAAGAGCCTCGTGGATTTGGTAGTTTTGGGGGTGCTCCTCATGGGGGTCAGTTTCAGCACGACAGAGGCCGTCCATTCAAACATGCTCAGTCAGCTCGCCCAGTACACCATGGGGCATCATCGGGCCATGGTCCTCACAGTTCTCATCGCGGCCATTCATCACTTAGGGCTTTCCCAGCTCAGAGTTCGTCCCGTGCTCCATCAATTCAGGCATATGTAGCCACTACAACCGATATCTTAGGTGTGTGGGAGGATTTTGTTCTACGGGTGGCAAAACATAATTCTACGGGTAAATGGTACCTCTAATTTGGTCAAGTTTGGGTAGATATTCGGCCAAACTTGACCAAATAATCGTTGTAAGTAGCATATTGACCAGGAAAGTTTTGATCAGTATACCCCATCAGGGTGGACTCAAAATGCTACACTCAACTTGTAATGTAACTTCATCAGGGTGTAGTTATGGTATAGATTATATGTGCAAATTAAACTACATAGGTCATATTTATGTTTTCGATTAAAGTACGCTATAAGTAAATTGATAGCAGCTCGAAAATGATATGGTACATCCCGCATTTTAGAATACTTTGACAGCGATCAACGACAATAATGGATGAATAATGCTATTCACCTTGAAAAGTGTACTTTCTAACACTACGAGGCTAAGTGTCCCGAAATCTCCGAGGGTTCCGAGGCTCCGACGGTTCTAGCGACGAGTTGAGCCCCGGTGAAGACCAGGCGTAGATGCCTTGGTTCTTTTCCAGTTTTTCCTGATGTGTATGTATATTTTATTTTTATTTTATTTTTTGTGGTTGTTCTATTGTGCCTTTGTAAATATATTTTGGAGTATATAAAATTTTTCCATTTTTGGCAATATTGTGTCTTTACTTTTCCAGCATCTACTTGCAATTTTCTATTTGCGTATTGTTTTCAATGCCTTAGCATAAAATCAGATGTAGTTCTAGAGCATCCATTTTTTCGGAGGCCCGAAAGGAGCCCGACTTCGATGCAGCTTCGGGTTACTCGTGGCCTCGAATCCTCGGTAAAATCAAAGGTCTTTAAGATGCTTAAGTCTTTTTAGACGATATTTTTGCCGAGGGTAACGTTTTAGTAGGTTTCGATTTTTTGTAAGGCCTCACTTTCTGGTTACGGACTTCGGACATCAAAATAGATCAAATGGAAGAGCTTTTAAGTGGAACGGAGTATCAAACGGAGCTGAATTAAAACAATACAGTTATATGAACTGTATTGTTTAAAATATATATATATATATATATATGGGTATCTGATGTGAGCTTAAACGATCCTCGTATATACTATGCTGTTTCAATAAATCTGCCATCTACTTGTTATGACCAAGTAGTTATCAAAATGTAAATACGGTGTAAATCTTTCAACACTGCATTGTGGTAAACTAGGTGTGCACGCGGGTGTTATCAGTGATGTGCCACTAATATGTATACTGTTCTTTTAATTACATATATGTAATTATATAGTAGACATACAGTAATTATAACTATAGTATTTGGTAGCCTATCAGATATTGAAATATGTGATAGCTCTTAATAGTAGAATTGACAGCCCTTTTTTGATATCTGCTATCAATTGTTAACAAGATGCTATGTTTCTTAGGGTTAGTAACAAATTCCCTACAAGATACTCGCTCTCCATCTAATTTATGAGTGTTGTACATTAATCAATACATTATGAGTGAACTAGTGCATAGCCTAGTACCATGTGTTGATTGATATCAACACTGGTGCAAGGGGAATACATCTTAAGTTATATAGATGTATTCCCGCTATTTGAGCTGTATGTACTTCAATTAGGTATCAAAATCAATTGATGGAGCTAATGGTGTAACACTAGGTGAGGGGGCTAATGGTACATCTTAATTATTTGAATGCAAGAGATATTCCTCTTTTTAACTATTACGAGACATGCATATTTATATTCCTTGGTTACCGCCGAACTTGGCATGCATTTACCTGAATATTCAATAAATATAATGAGCTATTTACAACTTATCATAAATAGCACGTTTAGGAAGGGGTACTACAGATTTTAGTACCACAATAAAAATAAGAATTGGTATTACCAAATGAATTTGCTGACAATGAAGTGAAAGTGATGGCTCAAGGGGTAGTTACTCGTAGTATTGTACAATAATTTACTATGAAATCACCACTACTATTAGTGCTAGTTCAGTTAATAGTGAAAGTTCATTTGGTAATAGTGACCCAACGGGATGATTGTGGGTAAAATAGTTGTTTCAAAAATCAAGATGGAAAGAGAGGTGCATAAGATTTGACAAAATCGACTAAGTTTGCAGAAGGTAACTATCAGACTAGCTGCATGATATTTCCACCACGGTCAATATGCTACTTACAACGATAAATATATGGTCTAATATTTTGTTATCAGATGTATTTATCTGTATTATTATCCCCTATATGTATTTGTACACCATTATAATTAATCAAGTGATACGTATTTAGAAATCGGCTATATCTCGGTCAAAGATATAGCCATTAGCCCACAATAGCTCTGCGGTGGTCAATATATTACGCAACAATTATTAGTTATCCCCATTGAAAATAGTATTGTGATATTGTAATTCCAATATCACAATTGAGATCTAATATTGCTCATTATTCCAATGATGGAGCAATAAGTGGGATGAAGAGATGCAATTCAGAAGGTGCCTTTTTCATTTCTCATTCACGGAACCTGACAACTACTACTACCTATTTAGGTCTCTACATATAAGAAAATTTAGTGAGTCGATTATAGCATGCATGAAAAAAAAGGGGGGCATTGCATCTATACCCGCTTTTTGTGTCACGTCTTAACTTGTGCCCGTTTTACAAAAACAATTGCAAGCATACCCGCTTTTTCGCATAACTTCAGCATACGGGGCTAGGGATAGCAAAGGCAATAACGCAAAACTTCAGCATTCTAGTAGACGGGCCTGAAGTGGCCAGTGTGCTGAAGTTTTTATTTTGTAACTGGCAAACTTCAGCTCTAGAGCTGAAGTTTTTATTTTTGTAACTGGCAAACTTCAGCTCTAGAGCTGAAGTTTTTGTTTTTTAACTGGCGAACTTCAGCTCTTTTGTTTTGTAACTGGCGAACTTCAACTCTAGAGCTGAAGTTTTTGTTTTGTAACTGTCGAACTTCAGCTCTAGAGCTGAAGTTTTTGTTTGTAACTGGCGAACTTTAGCTCTAGAGCTCTAGGGGGCATTTCGCGTCTCCTTTTGTTTATCCTCAGCTCTGCTTATATTCCCTACTGTCTGTTTCTTAAGTTTTATGCTGACATGTTGTTTTGGTCCAGTTGGGGTAACTAGTCCTCCCACTATTGGGAATTCCATCTCAGTGATATTCCAGTAGTCCATGCTCTTGGTTGTTCATCTAATGATGCATGAATTGCATCTGATGTCTACTGTTCAGGTATTTGATGCAAAGAAAGACTTTCAAGGAGTAGGAATTGATAACTTGTAAAGAAAACAAGAGAAGGTAACATTTAAGAGTACACCAAGACAGAGAACTTGTCCCCTTCTTTGACGAAATTCACCTCCCCGCCTAGTTTCATGAACCTTACTTCTGGAAAAAGAAAAGATAAAACTTTGAGGAGGAGAAGGAGGAGGAGAAAGGGGGCTAAAGTTGTTTAAAAAGTGGATACAAGTTAAGACATTTTAAAAAAATGAAGTATAGGTTAAATGGGGACGACCAAGTAAGACGCCCGTGCAATTTTTACGGCTCTAGGCCGCTCAATGGAAGCAACAAGTCTCTAATAGAAACAAGAAAGCCGAATCCAAGAACAAAAAACTGAGACTAAGAAGAAACCAAATAATCAAAAAAAAAAAAAACAAATTGATAGAGGCAGAGATCTGGAAGGATCCACCATTATCCTTCTACCCTCTGATGGGAGATAAATGCATGCAGGAAAGTTGAGATTGGTATGCAAACTAATTCCAAAGCACTTCTTGCTCGTTCACACTTCAATGCTGGGTTAGTTTTTGCTGATTCTGATATTTTTTTTTTATCAGGTGTTCCGCACTCATATTGGAATTTTCTTATCGCATAACGCCCATTGAAGGTAAAATGTTTCCTATAAAAAAAATTTATTTAAAACTCAAAACTTCTATTAAGAATGTAATGATCATTTCCATCCGCCACAACTAATATTGATAACATTGGCACATAGAACAATGCATTTTTCACATTTAGTGTCCACCCATCCGCCAACTCGTTTACAACAAATTGTTCCTATGCATGCTCATTGAACCTTCCCCCTCCAGCCAGCAACACGTTTCAGATTTCAATAACAAAGTGATTTTCGTATAATTATCCTTGGAACATTAATAAGTGCCAATTACAAATATGAGTTAACGTTT